>NC_079446.1:46100574-46105574 GCF_903798145.1 Danio aesculapii | reverse complement strand
AACAGAAGTCAATGGTTATATGATTTCGGCAAACTTTAAATTATCCTCTTCAATGTTTATTGAGGTAAAGTTGGCTTTATATTCACAGATTCATTCATTTTTTTAATAGTGACAACTTGTGACAGTCTCTATATTAATAATACTTTGAATATTTCAGTCTGAAATTGTAAATATGACTTCAAAACAACATCAGCCCAATTTAATTGACTGTGAACAGTGTCGTTCTTTGATAGTCATTGGCTGATCATATGATTTCACTATTTAGAATATGCAGTGAATGCTTTTCTGAAATTATGTTATTAAGGAGAAAGTCTGAATGTGCGAATGTAAAACCAACTTCACCTCAATGGCAGCATGAGCTGTTTTAAATGGATAGTTCACCCAAAAATCCTTTTACTCCTTAAGCTGTTGAGATTCTTTCTTCTGTTTAACACTAAAGAAGATATTTTTAAGAAAACTGAAAACCTGTAACCATTGACCTCCATAGTAGGAAAAACAAATTAAAATCAATGGTTATATGCTTTCAGCAAACATCAAATTATCCTCTTTAGTGTTCATCAGAAAAAAGAAAGTTGAGTCAACTTCATTGCACATTCAGACTTTCTCCTTAATATTATATTTTCAGAAAAGTATTCTTTGTATATTCTAAATAGGGGAATCAAATATTAGTAGCCAAAGTAAAACATTGTTCACAGTCAATAAAATAGTGCTAATGTTGTTTTGAAGTCCTGCTCATGCTACTTCAGACCGAATATTCAAAGTAGTGTGGTAAACAATATAGAGACTGTGTCACAAGTTGTCACTAAACGAATGTGTTAATATTAAGCCAACTTTACCTGAAGAACAGTCAAGCAGGTTTTGGAAGAAGTAAAAGCTGAGTAAATGATGACAGGACTATTCATTTTCTTTGTGAACTACCCCTTTAAGCGGTGTCCACACACAGTCATGTGAAAGTTGTAAGCGTATACAAAGTAATAATAACAGCGAAATGTGTCTTACCGGCTGTAAACAATCTCCCGAGGCAGCAGAGCGTCAGCACGGACACGACGCGCGCGCAGACCGCGAGAAGAAGCGCACACTTCGGGCTGTGCCGGGTGGACATGGTGCCCGAGCGGAGATCCAGAAGGATGATCACCGCGGATCACGGCTGCACGACCATAATATAGAGCAAATCCGACACTTCCTGAAACCTGAGAGACTCTCAGAGCAGCAGCGTTTGGACGCGCGCGCCGCACATCAGCTCTCCAAGGAGCGCACCACCGCGTGCACTCAAGCAACCTCGTGCGCGTGTGTGTGTGTGCGCGCGAGAGAGAGAGAGAGCGCGCTGAGATTTTGACGCTTCAGATTTTGAATGAGTGCTAAAAAACACGATCTGACTAGTAAAGAACGTAACGTTTTTGCTGATTAGAGGTTTATTTGCATGTTTTGTTAAAAAACTCGTTCTTTAAAGCTTTCTACTGTCTCTGACAAAACACAACAGACCCGTAAAGGTTAATTAAAATAAATAAAAATAAAGTTTTTAGATGTTAGAATCAGTATGTTAGTTTTAAGGATATCTATAAGCTAGTGCGCTCAAAAACAGTGATTTGCGTCAGAACACATAAAACCCGATGTAAACATCCAAACCCATGTAGTTTATCACGATCAAAGTTTTTTTTGACGTCACCTAAATACTTTAGTTTCTCATCGTGACCAATCAATTGCTCTCTAGTATCTGACATGCCCCGCCCCCTTTAAGACGCTTCCAGTTTGCTTTTCAGTTGATTGTGAAAAGTAAATGCACATTTCATTTCATTTGTATGTGTGTATATGCAGTGGCGTAGCGCAAAATGCGTTGGACCCCCGCAAGGATTATTGATTGTGGGGGGTATTTCTGGGAGGAGGAAGTGCTTGTAAAACCGAAAACTGGGTGGGGGGAGGGGGGGTGCGTTTGACGGCGATCGTGGTGCGGTGGTTCTGTGGTGAGCAGTTGCCTCACAGCAAGAAGGTGCCGTGTAAAACTGCAGAGCCACTTGGTAACTGTACCACTGTGTAAAACATATGCTAGATAAGTTGGCAGTTCATTCCGCTGTGGCGACCCCTCATACATAAAGTGACTAAGCCAAAGGAAACTGAACTGAAATTAAATGAAATAGACCTTTCCAACCATTTATAATTTGTCATGCTTAGATTGGGATTTAATTGCAAAAAAGGAAAGCTAAACTTTAGCGTCACGGTGGCGGGATGATGACAGTTAAAGGGATAGTTCACCCAAAAAATAAAAATTTACTCACTATTTACTCACACTCAAGTGGTTTTAACCTTTATACGGATTGAACTGCCAACTTATCCAGCATATGCCCTTCCAGCTGCAACCCATCACTGGGAAACACCCATACACTCTCATTAACACATATAGACTATGGACAATTAAGTTTATTTAGTTCACCTATATCGCATGTGTTTGGACTGTGGGGAAAAACCACACGAACACGGGGAGAACATGCAAACTCCACGCAGATATGGCCATTGCAGCTATGGCTCGAACCAGCGACCTTCTTGCTGTGAGGCGACAGCGCTACCCACTGCGCTGCCGCGTCGCTCTCTGTTGAACATTAAAGATGATATTTTAAAGAAAGCTGAAAACTTGTACCCATTGACTTGTATAATACTTGCTTTTCTACTATGGAACATTTTTCAAAATATCTTCTTTGTGTATACCACACTGTTAAAACTCCACCTAAAATTTTAAGGCAACAAACTTCTGGACATTTTTGAGTTGACTCAACTTTCAACCCAATTACTGCACTTGACTCGATTTCAGTTGAGTGAACTCAAAAATGTTCTGAAGTTTGTTGCCTTAAGTGAAGTTTATTTATAAACTAATTTCAAGAGGAGCACATGCTATGATCGCTTGCGGCTGGTCCTGCATTATTCAATTTATGATTCACCAATCAGACGATTCCTCAGCCATTATAAATACCCTCAGTTCCATATCTCAGCCATATTCCTTTTGAAGAATCCTCCCATCCACCCCTACTCTTCCTCCTTTCCTAGAAGGGTGGCACGGTGGCCCAGTAGTTAGCACCTCACAGCAAGAACCTCACTGGTTCAAGTCCTTACCAAGCCAGCTGATGTTTCTCTGTGGAGTTTCAACATTCTCCCCATGCTCACGTGGGTTTCACCTAGGTTCCCCGGTTTCACCACAGTCCAAAAACATGCAACTTAAGTTAATTGACTAATCCAAATCAGCTCCATAGACATGCTCCTAGTAAGCAGTTATGTCTTAAGAGCGATCCATATCTGTTCATTAGCTACTACAGCAGGGGAGTTCTCCAGATCTACCTGAACTCAAACTCCCCTCTATCACTCTGCTAACGGAAGGGCTCATAAGATCCTCAAGCCCAGGGCTCTCTCTCAGTACAGCATGACAAACAAGCTTTATAATCAATCATCATCAAGTGTGAACTCTTGAATTTTTAAGTTGAGTCAACTTTTTTTTACAATGCAGAAGAAAGAAATGCAGAAAGGTGAAGAGACTAAAGAGTGAATAAATAATGACAGAATTTTCCTTTTTGGGTGAACTACCCCTTTAAGGGGGGATAATTGAGACACTGCTCGCTGCAGAGCCACTTGAGCTCTCGCTCCTCCTCCTATAAGCTGTTTTAATGCGTACACCCACCCCACCCCTAACCCCAACCCGCAGTGACATCACTCGTAGAAGAAGTGCAAGGAAGGAGGAGCTGGAGCTCAAGCTCTCCCTTGCTGGAGCTCAGCTCTGCCCAAGTGGCTCTGCAGTGAGCACCACTTAGGATAATTTAAAAAAAATGATTTTAAAAAAATGATGAGAGCCTAAAATATAATATTTTATAATATACCAAATTTTATATAACACAAAATCCTCATTCATTCATTTTCTTTTCGGATTAGTCCCTTTATTAATCAGGGGTCGCCACAGCGGAATGAACCGTCAACTTATCCAGCATATGTTTTACGCAGCGGATGCCCTTCCAGCTGCAACCCATCACTGGAAAACACCCATACACTTCCACTCACACACATACACTACGAACAATTTTAGCTTAACCAATTCCCCTATACCACATGTCTTTGGACTTGTGGGGGAAACCGGAGCACCCGGAGGAAACCCACACCAACACGGGGAGAACATGCAAACTCCACACAGAAATGCCAACTGACCAAGCCAAGGCTCGAACCTGTGATCTTGCTGTGAGGCGAGAGCGCTACACACTGTGCCACCGTGCTTCCCAACACAAAATCCCTTGAGGTGAATGATTCAAATGATTGAGTTGTTTTTGGTCATATTTTCCTCTCAGAGTCATTAAAGTTGTGCTTCTGAACTCTAACAGTGACATTATAGAAATAATTGAATAATGCAAATGTTTATGGCACGGTTGGAG
The DNA here is from genome assembly GCF_903798145.1 of Danio aesculapii. Classification (NCBI taxonomy): domain Eukaryota; kingdom Metazoa; phylum Chordata; class Actinopteri; order Cypriniformes; family Danionidae; genus Danio; species Danio aesculapii. The sequence goes on along the minus strand of NC_079446.1, from coordinate 46,101,174 downwards.
TTGAGTATTTTTCATGCTGATCCGATACTGAGAGCCTTAATTTCCTGAAGCGCAGCAGCAACAAAGCATGCCTGAAATAAATAACCGCATGCATGATGAAACTGCATTATTCAACAGCAGAAACACTCAACGAGCACACAACTCACAAATCTGCACATGCAGGAGAGATTTGAGAACAATAGCAACAACAGCATCAGCGTTTGCTGTGCGGACTAATTCTGAAAGAACAAAATACTGTGTGATTTCATCATCCTGTTCTTGCATTTTCCCTGATTTCAAAAGCTCAGACGGGAATGGATCTTCAAGAGACTGCAGAAATCCATTTGAAGCAGATCCTCGTGTCTAAAACCTGTCCTGTAGCTGGAGAAAAGAAACAGGTTTCAACGACGAGCCCACATTTAGACAGCGATCAGCTTTTCTCCGAGAACAGTTTAATGAAATATTTAGGCACGAGTGACTCAGAGGGAATAAAGAAGCCAGAATAGGAGAACTCAGCATATGTCATTGTCCACCAGGAGGTTTTTTTTTCTTGAATTGCTCACAGGCTGTGCTGAAACAGGCCACTTTTTCATTAAAAACACGTAGAATGTTCAGAAATGA
>NC_079446.1:46090574-46095574 GCF_903798145.1 Danio aesculapii | reverse complement strand
TAAAGATCCCAATAATTCTCCGCAAGAGTACGGGATTTATGGGTTTACGCGGTTCACACTGGTTCTAGGTCAGTTTCCATTGTGTGATTCATCGTGTCTCTTCATCCGAGGCCAGGAGAAGTTTCTCAAGAGCGAGATCCATCCATCCATCCAGCCCAAATGTATTCGATTTCCTGTTATTTAGGATCCTGTCATATTTATTAGCATCAAATCCACAGCCCAGAATACTGAGAAAAGCCTCTTGCAAAAACACATCAATATTCCTGACGACGTTAAGAAAGGATGCTAAATTTAGTTGGCCTAGAAGGCAAAACCTGCTTGAAGATTTGTGTGGAAGTTTAGCAGGAACATAAGACGGTATAAAACTTCTTTCTCGAAGCATGAAGCTGTACTGTCAGCACTGGCATGTAAATGGAGACTCCTGAGGGCCGTTGTTTGAGCAGGACCCGCTCTTGGGTTTAATCTGCACCGTTTTTCCATACGTCACATGTAGGAGCAAGAGATTTGTGTCTTTCGCCATGAACTGGGGTTATTAAACCCAAATCCAAAAAAATAAACTTTTGTTACCAGATATAAACTGCAACAGTAGACCGTCGGGCCTAAAATGTACTTCTTTGCCAAACCTGTCAATGACCGGTGACATTAGACAATTCATCAGACGTTTCACCAACCCTGAACTCTTTTTTTGCAAAACCAGACAGCTTATACTACTACTGTACATTACTGTACAGTAGTAGTATAAGCTGTACATTACTGTACTGTACTGTACATTATTCATTCATTCATTCTCCTTCGGCTCAGTCCCTTATTTATCAGAGGCTGCTCTATTCCAGAATATGTTTTACAGTGGATACTTTTCCAGACATAACCCAATACTTGAAAACACCCATACACACGTTTACACACATACACTACGGTCAATTTAGTTGATCAAATTCCCATATAGCGCATGTGTTTGGACTGTGGGGGAAACAGGAGCACCCGGAGGAAATCCACGCCAACATGGGGAGAACATGCAAACTCCACACAGAAACACCAAATAGCCCAGCTGGGACTAAACAGCTCAGCCACTGTGCCGCCACTACAATAACTTATTATATTTACAATGTTTTTTAACTTATCATTGCAGAACGTTTTTGACATTAATCAGATGTTGTTTTGACATCGAGGTAGTTTACATGGATTTTAGGGAGAAAACATCTAGTGATAATTCATAATGTGGAATTGCAGCTTTCAGATGAATACCACTTTTCCTATATAACAATTAGGGTGTTATTATTTTAGTGGTGAAAACTGCATTGATCAAATAGATTCGAATTTTTGACATGTTTTTTGACATTAATTAGATGTTGTTTTGACATCAAGGTAGTTCACATGGATTTTAGAAAGACAGAAAAATTTAGTGTAAATTCATAATGTGGAATTGAAGCTTTCAGATGAATTAAACATTTATAGTAATCTAATATTTTTTGTATCATTATTTTAGTGGTCAAAAGTGCATCAATATGTGGATGTCAAATAGACGTCTATTTTGGACATCAAATTGATTTGAATTTTTTGATGTCAATCAGATGTTGTTTTGGCATCAAAGTAGTTTACACATGGATTTTATAAAAAAACTAAATCCAGTATAAATTCGCAGTGTGGAATTGAAGCTTTCAGATGAATAAAGAATTTTTTATATTTTAATACTTTTTTGTCATTATTTTAGTGCTCAAAAGAGCATCAATTCGTGGATGTCAAATAGACATCAAGGTTTAGATATTAAATTGATTAGAATTTTTGATGCGTTTTTTAGACATTAATTAGATGTTGTTTTGACATCAAGGTAATTTACATGAATTTTATGAAAACAAAATCCAGTGTAAATTTGTAATGTGGAATTGAAGCTTTCAGATAAATACAACTTTTAATATATTATAACAATTTTGGTGTCATTATTTTAGTGGTCAAAAGTGCACCAATATGTTGATGTCAAATAGACTTCAAAATTAAAGTTAAATTGATAAGAATTTTTGACATGTTTTTTTGACTAATTAGATATTGCTTTGACATCAAGGTAATTTACACGGATTTTAGAGAGACAAATTTTGTGTAAATTTGTAATTTGAAATATTATATATATATATATATATATATATATATATATATATATATATATATATATATATATATATATATATATATATATATATATATACAATACTTACAATACATTACAATACTTTTTTGTCATTATTCAAAAGTGGTCAAAAGTGCATTGATATATGGATGTCAAATAGACGTCAAAGTTTGGACATCAAATCGATTTGGATTTTTGACATTAATTAGATGTCGTTTTGACATCAAGGTAGTTCACAGGGATTTTATAAAGTAAAAATCCAGTGTAATTTTGTCATTAAAATTAAAGCTTTAGATAAATTAAACATTTCTTATATTATAATACTTTTTGTGTCATTATTTTAGTGGTCAAAAGTGCACCAATATGTGGATGTCAAAAAGCCGTCAAAGTTTGACACCAAATCCATTAGAATTTTTGACGTCAATTAGATGTTTTTTGACATCAAGGGAGTTTACATCAGTGTTTCTCAGTCCTGTTCCCGGAGGCAGACCAACAGTACATATTTTGGATGTCTCCCTTATATAACCCATTCATTTCAGGGTTTGGAGTCTCTTCCAATGTTCTAATGCATTGATTCAGGTGTGTTTGATTAGGAAGAGGTTGAAAATGTGTACTGTTGGTGTGCCTTCAGGAGCAGGGTTGGGAAACACTGGTTTAGATGGCCTTTAGGGAGACAAAATCCAGTGCAAATTCGTAATTTAGAACTAAAACTTTTAGATTAATAAAACATTTCGTATATTATAATACTGTGACGTCAATGACTATCTTGTGTAAACGACATTAAAATGATGTAAAAACGACATTAAAATGACTACTAACATTATTAATCAACTGTCCTGTAATCAATATTTTCCTTTTAAAAATATAAATGTCGGATGTCTATTTTAAGTCTTTTTGACATCAAGGTAGTTTACCTGGATTTTAGACAGACAAAATATAGTGTAAATTCGTAATTTGGACTCAAAGCTTTCTTATATTATTATACTTTTTGTGTCATTATTTTAGTGGTCAAAAGTGCATCAATATGTGGATGTCAAATAGACGTCAAAGTTTTGACATCAAATTTATTAGAATTTTTTGATGTCAATTAGATGTTGTTTTGACATCAGTGTAATTTACATGGATTTAATAAAGACAAAATTTAGTGCAAATACGTAACGTGGAATTGAAGCTTTTAGATAAATTAGACATTTTGTATATTATAGCATTATATTATAACATTATGGTGTCATTATTTTAGTGGTCAAAAGTGCATCAACATGTGGATGTCAAATAGACGTCAAAGTTTGGACATTAATTAGATGGGGGTTTTTTTACATCAAGGTAGTTTTCCTGGATTTTAAGGAGACAAAATCCAGTGTAAATTCGTAATTTGGAATTGAAGCTTTCAGATGAATATAACTTTTCTTTTATTATAACAATTTTGAGTCATTATTTTAGTGATCAAAAGTGCATCAACATGTGGATGTCAAATAGACGTCAAAGTTTGGACATTAATTAGATGGGGGTTTTTTTACATCAAGGTAGTTTTCCTGGATTTTAAGGAGACAAAATCCAGTGTAAATTCTTAATTTGGAATTGAAGCTTTCAGATGAATATAACTTTTCTTTTATTATAACAATTTTGAGTCATTATTTTAGTGATCAAAAGTGCATCAACATGTGGATGTTAAATAGACGTCAAAGTTTGGACATTAATTAGATGGGGGTTTTTTTACATCAAGGTAGTTTACCTGGATTTTAAGGAGACAAAATCCAGTGTAAATTCGTAATTTGGAATTGCAGCCTTCAGATGAATACAACTTTTCCTATATTATAATATGGTGCCATTATTTTAGTGGTCAAAACTGCTTTGATATGTTAATGTCAAACAGCCGTCAAAGTTTTGACATTAAATTGACTAGAATTTTTTTATGTCAATTAGATGTTGTTTTGACATCAAGGTAGTTTACATGGATTTTAGAAAGACAAAATCCAGTGTTAATTCGTGATTTTAAATTAAAGCTTTCAGATGAATTAAACATTTCTTATATTAATATACTTTTTGTGTCATTATTTTAGTGGTCAAAAGTGCATCAATATGTGGATGTCAAATCGATGTCAAAGTTTTGACATCAAATTGACTAGAATTTTTGACGTCAATTAGATGTTGTTTTGATATCAAGGTAGTTTACATGTATTTAATGAAGACAAAACCCAGTGTAAATTCTTAATTTGGAATTGAAGCTTTCAGATGAATACAACTTTTCTTATGTTATAACAATTTTGAGTCATTATTTTAGTGATCAAAAGTGCATCAATATGTGGATGTCAAATAAACGTCAAAATTTGGACATCAAATTGATTAAAATTTTTGACATGTTTTTTGTTTATGATGTCATAATTTAATGTAATTCTGACATCAAGGTGCCCGTTGGGAATGCTTTAAGGTTAGTTTCTCTATTGCATGTTCATGTCCCGTCCCAGCAGGCACGTGTGGGACAGTCTTGGCTCATTCATTGAGAGGACAAAAGCCTCTTTCACCCAGCGCAAGCACACAGCTCCATTAGCAATGCATTCCTGTTCAGATGGGGTCAAATTCCTTCTGCTCCGGCTAATGGCTCCGAGAGACACGGACAGAGAAAGGCTACTGATGTCATAATGAGTGCGACTGAAGCCTGAGAGCTTGATCAGAGCCTCCATGATCTGAAAATGCCTCCGTTCTTTGGGTTTCAGGCTTTTAGTGAGCCATAATGTGCTCTTTTATGTCCCGTCTCTTGTACATTATGTAGGATTACAGAGAGAGAACGGTCCGTAGATACAGCAGCTTCTCTGAGGAGCCAGAAAACTCTCCTCTAGTCCAGGGGTTTTCAAACTTTTAGGACACACGCCCCCCCCAA
>NC_079446.1:46025574-46088074 GCF_903798145.1 Danio aesculapii | reverse complement strand
CTGGTCAGTATATCGATGAGAGACCACATGGGAAAACTAGGTTGCTGAGGCCAGCAGGGGGCGCAAACCTGCACTCTGTGTGAGTCCTAATACCCCAGTAAAGTGAAGGGGACACTATACTGTCAGTGAGCGCTGTCTTACAGATGAGACAATAAACTGAAGTCCTGACTCTCTGTGGTCATAAAACAATATTTTCCCCAACATTTTAATTTGGGTGTACTAATTTTTGGACTGTTTGACTTTTCTGAACAAAAACATAATGACTACATGAAATACATTATAATTTGCCTTTATCTTTCAGTTTTACTCATTTGTCAGCAAAAAATAAATAAAATAATAAATTTAAATAAATTTAGTATAATAGCCTTTTTATATTCATTTTAATAAGTACAAGTCAGAATAATTATGTTGCTTATTTTACACAAATATATTCATCCGGCCGAATGTCAAATAGTTCACTCATATTGACTTTTTGTTTTCATAAAACCTAATTGAAACATTAAAGCAGACACTTTACGTACAAGGTCGCTGGTTCGAGCCCTGGCTGGGCCTGGTGTCATTTCTGTGTGAAGTTTGCATGTTCTCCCCGTTTTGACGTGGGTTTCCTTCGGGGGCTCCGGTTTCCCCCACAGTCCAAACACATGCGCTATAGGTGAATTGGGTAAACAAAATTGGCCGTAGTGTGTATGTGTGTGTGAATGCGAGAGTGTATGGGTGTTTTCCAGTACTGGGTTGCAGCTGGAAGGGCATCCGCTGCGTAAAACATATGCTAGAATAGTTCGCAGTTCATTCCGCTGTGGCGACCCCTGATAAATATGGGATTAACCAAAGGAAAATTAATGAATAAATAAACATCTTTAGGAATAGTTCAAAGGAATATTCAAGATAATAATAATAATAATAATAATAATAATAATACATAACAAGAAAATTTATTTAAATAAAAAAAATACAAATAAAAAAAATTCAGCAACATTTTATATTTTTATGTTTCACTTGATTTTTCGTGTTAATTAAAAGTCTATATAATATTTTCCCCAACATGTTAATTTGGGTGTACTCATTTTTGAACTGTTTGACTTTTCTGAACAAAAACATAAAGACAATATGAAAATACATTATACTTTAGCCCCTTTTACACATACAGACCTTTCCGGAAAATTGCCGGTAATTTTCCAGAAAAGGTCTGTATGTGTAAAAAGGTCTGTATGTGTGAACAGGCCCTTTTTAAAAAATACCGGTAAATTGATTCCGGCTATTTTCTGGAAAGAGAAGTTGTAACATTGCCGGAAAGAGCGCGTTCACGTCTAGAACGCGCTGACGTAAGACGTCTACTTTAGCCAATCAGAACACTCAAATTCGCGCGGTTTGTGAGAATAAAAGACTGAATGTTTTTCCAGACACATTTAGCTGCTAGATGTTAGTCAGATAACATTTCTATGTTCCTTCTTAATCCTTCTTAGTATGAATAATTATCGATAAAATGCTTATGATAAGCCGTTGTTTGTTTACCTTTAAGCTCCGACGCGTGTGCAGGTAAAGCAGCCGGTGAGCGCCAGCACATACACGTTATGAACATCTCGACATGAGAAAGTTTTTCTTTATGCTTTCATCAAAGTTGTTCACAACACTGGTCCATCCACAGAGTTTGTAATGTAGTCAAATGTTTACAAATACAAGCCCTGTCGTTTAGAGGTCATTTCTGCTTAATGATGTCAGAATTTACCGGTATTTTGGAATGGATGTGTGAATGGTCTTTTCCGGAAAAATTCCGTAACGTCCTCTCCTGTGTGAACAGCGCTTTTTTGAATTTACCGGTTAAGTCGTTCCGGAAATTTTCCGGATATTTACCGGTATCACTGTGTGAAAGGGGCTTCTGACAGGCAAATATAATGTGTTTCATATTGTTATTATTAATAATAATAATATTTATTAATAATAATATAATAATAATATATTGATTATTATTATTTTTATTATTATTATATCTCTAAGTTTTATCCATTTGTAAAAGAAAAAAATTCAATCTTTAAATTAAATTTTGTATAATCACTTATCTATATTTATTTTAATAAGTATAGGTGAGAATAAGTATTTTGCTTTATTTGTACATAAATACCTTGTACCGAATGTCAAATAGTTCACTCATACTGACAACTTGTTTTATAAAATGTATTTGAAAGATTAAAGCAGACACTTTACTGGAGTTTAAAATTCTATGTATATCAAGTGACTTTTGTACATGTAACTTTTTACAGACACCAAAATGGGACATCTTTGACCCATAAATACGAAGGATACTATTTGTAAATGCTTCATTAATCATCCTTATTTCCTAAATTCATTCATTTTCCTTCAGCTTTGTCTGTATTTCAGAGGTCGCCACAGTAGAATGAACTGCCAAATATTCCAGCATATGTTTTACACAGCGGATGCCTTCCACCCGCAACCCAGTACTGGGAATCACCCATACACTATTATTCATGCACTACGCCCAATTCACCTATAGCGCATGTGTTTGGACTGTTGAAAAAACCCGAACACCCAGAGGAAACCCAAGCCAACATGGGGAGAACATGCAAACTCCACACAGAAATGCCAACTGGCCCAGCAGAGGCTCAAACCAGTGATCTTCTTGCTGTAAGGTGACATGCTATCCACTGAGCCACCATGCTGCCCTACCTTTTAACATTTAACTTTAAATATAGAAGTAAAAATATAACTTTGACCCATATGCTGTTTGTAATTGTTTCATTAATCATCCTTATTTCCCACATATGCAATATAAATAATTCACAGCCCAGATTAGCTCAAAAGACTCAATCAAGGCCGTGGTTTCATATTCCAGGAGGGGATGTGAATGTTAAAGTGACGTGTGCTGAATAATCGCCAATATAAAACAAGTAAGAAACAGAGGAGAACATGGGAAAGATGTCCAGACTCATGACAGACACACACATGCTGGATGGCAATGCTCTGACTGTGTGTATGTGTTGTGGTATCATTGGCAGTGGACGGGTGTTCATTCCCGTGAACAGTGGCTCCATACACACAACACAATGATGCTCTTTATAAAACACTGCCAACCAGAGAGCATTCAACACATGAGCATTCAGTACATGCCAACTGACCCAGCCGATGCTCGAACCTGGGACCTTCTTGCTGTGAGGCGACAGCGCTACCCACTGTGCCACCGCACCGCCTGAATATTATAATAACATATAATATTTGTTTATTTATTCATTCGTTCATTATCTTTCCCATACGCACAACACAATGAAGCTCTTTATAAAACACTGCCAACCATAGAGCATTCAACACACACACAATATACATACAGCACCATCATCACACTATCATCCATGAATGCTATATTTATAAGTGCCTAATCATGGCAGAACGTGACATATGAAGATATATGTATAATTATTAAGTTAAGAATTGTGTATTAAATATAACTAACTAATATTATGATCAAAGTTTAGGATGAAGCTGTTGAAAGGGTTGCCATTTACTAAAAACAACTGTACAATTGCATGTGAATATTCTGGAATGAAATCGAGGCTCTGTTTCAGACCATGCATTGATATTTGGGTCTACAGTGACATCTGGTGGTTTAAATATGTAAATGCGTAAATTTGTGACATCTCTTCCAATAATATCCAGCTGCAGGCCCGCAGAACCACACATGTTCTAGGCAGTGGGCACACACAATCTAGGCAAACCATATATGGTTACGGCGGATGTTAACGTTATTAACGTCTTCTTGGACATCGTCATCGATATATATTTTGATATATATAGTTAATAAATATTGTACACAATAAACAATAGTGTTTACTTAACTTTATTTCACAGATATTGCGATCGAGACGGGCGAATGGGGAGCACTGTTTCCGATCGCCTTTCAATGTAATAGACTGAACAGATTTCTATCAGTTCTAAAACAATCGCAAAAACGCGCGCACTTCCGCATTGAAGAATAAGGTCAACATTGCACAAATGCAAAATATAGCAATGTCCGATTTTTCTAATATCGTGCAGACGTAATTTATAAACAACAAGTCTCCAAATATCAACAAAAATTAGTCCAAGGCACTCGGAAAATGTGGAGAAAAAAAACCTGCTGTGGAAAATTAAAAAAGCCTTTATTCTCATTGAGAGAAACTTCATTTTGAGAGATGAACTAAAGATTTTGAGAAAGAGACTGGGTTTTGCAGGTAATCCATGCTCTTTTGCTATAGGTTTTGCTATAGGTGTTGTTTTGAGAAATGCACTTACTGTTTTGCAAATTTCAATTCTGATCTGAGAAATGTACCAAAGCGACTGAGGAAAACTGTAAACATTCATTCATTCATTCATTTTCAGCTTAGTTCCTTTATTAATCTGGGGTCGCCACAGCGGAATGAACCGCCAATTTATCCACCAAATGTTTTACGCAGCGGATGCCCTTCCAGTTGCAACTGATCACTGGGAAACATCCACACACACTCATTCCCACACACACTACGGACAATTTAGCTTATTCAATTCACGTATACCACATATTTTTGGACTTGTGAGGGGAAACCGGAGCACATGGAGGAAACCCACACGAACACGAGGAAAACATGCAAACTCCACACAGAAACGCCAACTGACCCAGCTGAGGCTCGAACCAGCAACCTTCTTGCTATGAGGCAAACGTGCTACCCACTGCGCCACCGTGCAGCCCTCAAAACTGTAAACAGTTATAATACAATTAGTTTCTATTAAATATTGTGTCTGAATGCTCTTAAAAACACGTACAAACGATAAACGTTTACTCCATTAAGGTTACACTCTGCAGTAACTCCACAAATGTTGTGTATTTTGAACTCTGGCTAAGTAATACCGATAATATATACACACACAGCTAAAGTCATAATTATTAGCCCCCCTTTACATTTTATTTCTTTTTTAAATATTTCTCAAATGATGTTTAACAGAGCAAGGAAATGTTCACAGTATGTCTGATAATATTTTTTCTTCTGGAGAAAGTCTTATTTGTTTTATTTCGGCTAGAATAAAAGCAGTTTAAAAATTTTCAAAAACCATTTTAAGGTAAAAATTATTAGTCCCCATACTCTACAGAACAAACCATCGTTATACAATAACTTGCCTAATTACCCTAACCTGCCTAGTTAACCTAATTAACCTAGTTAAGCCTTTAAATGTCACTTTAAGCCAGGCATGGGCAAACTTGATCCTCGAGGGCCGGTGTCCCTGCAGAGTTTTGCTCCAACACTAATCAAACACACCTGAACACCCTAATTAGTGTCTTCAAGATCACTAGAAAGCTACAGGCAGGTGTGTTTGGTTAGGATTGGAGCAAAACTATGCAGGGACACCGGCCCTCCAGGATCGAGTTTGCCCATCCCTGCTTTAAGCTGTAATGTCACTGTAATGTCACTTTAAGAAGTATCTTGAAAAATATCAAGTCTAATATTATTTACTGTCATCATGGCAAGGATAAAATAAATCAGTTATTAGAAATGAGTTATTAAAACTATTATGTTAAGAAATGTGTTGAAAAAACTCTCTCAGTTAAACAGAAATTGAGGAAAAAAAACAGGGGCTAATAATTGAGGGGGGCTAATAATTCTGACCTCAATAATCCTAACTCAACATTGCATATCTGTGATGTGACTATTGCAGATGTACACGTTGTGATACTGATGCTGAAACAATATATTGTGCAGCCTTTAAAAATTATAATCATTAATTTTAATGTGCTATAGGCCTAAAAATGTATAAGAGGCACAGATGTGCATGCATATACAGTACATATATTCAACTGTCTGAGGACATGAAGCAGGTTTTAGTTCAGTTATTGTAGTAAGCTATAAAAGTTATATCTTAACTTAAAAAATATTTGTTACTTGAAGTAAAATAAACAACTGAAATAAAATCAAGCATGTAAAACTAAATAGGCAGCACGGTGGTTCAGTGGTTAGCACTGTCACCTTACAGCAAGAAGGTCGCTGGTTTGAGTCCCAGCTAGGTCAGTTGCCATTTACGTTTGGAGTGTGTGTGCGTATGTTAGAGTTTATGGATGTTTCCCAGTACTAGGTTGCAGCTGGAAGAGCATCTGCTGTGTAAAACATATGCTGGAAAAGTTGGTGGTTCATTCCACTGTGATGACCTCTGAAATAGAGCCTAAGCTGAAGGTAAATGAATTAATTAATTTCCAAAATACTTCATTTTGTGGTATTTAAGAGCCATTTTTTTCATTGAGACCAAAAAAAATGTATTAAAATTATTGGTATTGCTATACTTGTGGGAACATTGGGTCCCCACACTATAGAGAATACAGGGTACATACACACACACACACACACACACACACGCACACACCTGACTGAGTTTTATCTCGACTTTGTGTTTAATCAAGAGCCTGAAGGTTTTAATTAACCCCGGATGTCATCATGCAGCAGAGACTCAGGAAAACACACATTAATAGTGTGTGAAGAGGAATATGACTCATTTCACCTCTGTGTGTGTGTAATTACATCCATCACACACCGGTCAGTCTCTCATTAACATACACAACAGTGTACGGTCACCCTGGCGGCCTTGAGCTTCAGGACTCTTCAAAACAGGGTCATAGATTCACCCAAAGAGTGGCAGCGCAGCTATTATCTAAGTGTGGGGAATAGCCAACTTATCCAGCATATGTTTTACACAGCGGATGCCCTTCCAGCTGCAATCCAGTACTGGGAGACACCCATACACTCTTGCATTCATACTCATCCACTACGGCCAAGTTAGCTTATTCAATTCACCTATAGCGCATGTGTTTGGACTGTGGGGGAAACCGGAGCACCACACCAACAAGGGGAGAACATGCATCTCCACACAGAAATGCCAGCTGACCAAGTCGAGGCTCGAACCAGCGACCTTCTTGGTGTGAGTCGACAGTGCCAACCACTGAGCCACCATGTCACCACAAAATTAATAACTTTTTAATAACTTTTACTTAAGGTTTACGATGCAAATGCAGTTAGATTCACTTGTTTGGTAAACAAAGCAAGTCTCTCATATAATAGATCTCCTAAAAGACTGCAGATATTACTTTACAAACTGTATTGTAAATAAATCATGTAGAAATATTTACAGAATTTACAATAACAACTGAATAAATATATATGTACACACATTTACGTAAGGAAATAAATAGATTCAGTGGGCTAAAAAGGGGCTTCTGAAACGGGTTGGCGAGCTGATGACAAGCTACTAGTTAATTAGCGAATAAAGTATACAGTTTAAAATAAAACAGAGGGTGGCACGGTGGCGCAGTGGTTAGCACTGTCGCCTCACAGCAAGAAGGTCACTGGTTCGAGTCCCGGCTCTGTCAGTTGGCATTTCTGTGTGGAGTTTGCATGTTCTCCTTGTGTTGGCGTGGGTTTCCTCAGTGTGCTCCGGTTTCCCTCACAGTTCAAACACATGTGCTATAGGTGAATTGAATAAGCGAAATTGGCCGCAGTGTATGTGTGTGTGAATGAATGTGTATGGGTGTTTCCCAGTGATGGGTTGCAGCTGGAAGGGCACCCACTGTGTAAAACATATGCTGGATAAGTTGGCGGTTCATTCCGCTGTGGTGACCCCGGATTAATAAAGGGACTAAGCCGAAAAGAAAATTAATGAATGAATGAATGAACGCAAATCTAATTAGATCCACTTGTTTGGTAAATCTACTAAAAGACAGGAAATGTTACTTTACAAACTGTAAAAAATAAATAGCTTAAAGGGGCTAATAATATTGATCTTAAAATGGTGTTTAAAAAATTTAAAACTGCTTTTATTTTAGCCGAAATAAAACTAATAAGACTTTCTCCAGAAGAAAAAATATTATCAGACATACTGTGAAAATTTCCTTGCTCTGTTAAACATCATTTGGGAAATATTTAAAAAAGAAAAACAATTCAAAGAGGAGCTAAAAATTCTGACTTCAACTGTAGATGCAATGTAACTTAAATTCAACAAACGAACCATTCAAAATAAAGTGTTACCCAGTATTTAAATCTCATAATTAAACAGAAAATGAGGCATAAAACTGCAAAAAGGTTAGTCTTAATAAAACTGCATGTTGAATTCTCCGCTGTTGTCAACTCGACCTCCTTAGTTACAATAACAAATTAGGATTAAAAATGAAAATGAATTTATTATTTGGGACTTTAAAACATTTTTGTAGCATTTACACTTTTTTTTGGCAACTAACTTCTGTAAGGTATGATAGTCATATTTCTTAATTTAAGTAAAAATAAACGAACACAGACAACATTAAAGTTGATAAAAAAGATGTTTTACACACACTTTGACCCATAAATCTCTGACAGTTAAATTTAAATGGACTAAAATTTCACTTCACTTGACTAACTACCCTAACACATCTAGTTAACCTAATTAACCTAGATGAACCAGTAGATGTCACTTTAAGCTGAATACTAGTATCTTGGAAAATATCTAGTCAAATATTATGTGCTGGCATCATGGCAAAGATAAAAGAAATCCATTATAAGAAATGAGTTATTAAACCTATTATGTTTACAAATCTTCCTTCCGTTGAACAGAAATTGATGCAAACATATACAGAGGGGCTATTAATTCAGGAGGGCTAATAATTCTGACTTTTCTTCTGATGAAAAATGTGTAGGATTTTAATCCATTCTCTGTTCAAGAAGCCCTCGATATTTAGAGACGTTCGGGAACAAAATGCATTGGCCAAAATCAATTCCCACAGCTTAAGGGCCGGAATGGGTTTAGAGAAGGCGTCCTCCTGTAGTCGGATAGAATTAGGGGAATTTTGTTAAGATAACCGAACACCTCGGCATGCCGTATTGGAAAAGCTTCACTTTCAGGATTAATGTGGAGAATTAATCTAATTTGTTGAACCAGTTAACGGCGACTCAGAAATCCAATCCCACACACAGAGAGAGAGAGAGAGAGAGAGAGAGAGAGCACAATAATGATTATCGATGGACTTCGCAGCTGATCTGAGATCAGTCCTCGCTACTAACTCTAATAAACTATATATTTGTATAAATACCTTTTTGAAAAGCTCTGCCCGCATTCTGTTGGTCCGAGATACCAATTTTCTTTTCTCCTCTTCTTTTTTCCTCTTCTCTTCCTCTCTTCTCTTCTTCACTTCAGGGAGCTGGTTATAATTCCTGTCAATCAAACAAAGTCAAGTCAGACAAACAAGATGCAATTTGTTGTTGGGATGTTCTGAGTGGTTGCTCGGATACTTTATGTGGTAGCTGGGATGTTTAGGTGTGCTCTGTGCAGTTGAGTGGATGTTGTTGGGTGTTATGAGTGGTTGCTAGTGTGAAATAGGGGTTTTCTGGGTTGGTGAGGTTTTTATTCAGGTTGCTAGGGTGTTGCTGGGGCATTCAGGATGGTTGCTAGGGTGTTTGGGTGGTTGTCAGAATACTTTAATGGTGTTCTTGGTGGTTGCTAGGCGAGTAAAGTATTTCTCAGGTATTGAGGCAGGTTGCTAGGGTGTTATTAGGGCAAGTAGAGTCTTAGGGTGTTGCTAGGGTGTTTAAGGGTGGTTGCTAGGGTAGTAAAGTATTATTCAGGTGTTGAGGCAGGTTGCTAGGGTGTTATTAGGGTAAATAGAGTGTTTAGCGTTGCTGGGGAGTTACTAGGGAATTCCAGGTGGATACTAGTGTGTTTGGGTGGTTGTCAGAATATATTAAGAGTGTTCTTGGTGGTTGCTATGTTGTTTTATGGGTGGTTGCTAGGGCAGTAAAAATGGTTGGGCTTATTTAGGTAGTTTGCTAAAACATTATTAGGGTAAGTAGAGTGTTAGGGTGTTGCTGGGGTGTTGTTATTATTGGTATTATTGGTAGTTGATAGTGTATTAAAATGGTTTTCTGGCTGGTTGCTTGCATGGTAACAAGTTGCTGGATATTTAAAGGATTGCGAAGTTGTTATTAGGGTAAATAGAGTGTTATGGTGTTGCAAGGGTGTTTGGGTGGTTGTCAAAATATATTAAGGGTGTTCTTGGTTGTTGCTAGGGTGGTAAAGTATTGTTCAAGTTTTAAGGCAGGTTGGTAGGGTGTTATTAGGGTAAGTAGAGTGTTTGGTATTGCTGGGGTGTTGTTAGGGCATTCTGAGTGGTTGCTAGGGTGTTTGGGTGGTTGTCAGAATATATTAAGGTGTTCTTGGTGGTTGCTGGTGTGTTTTATGGGTGGATGCTAGGGTGGTTAAGTATTGTTCAAGTGTTGAGGCAGGTTGCTAGGGTGGCATTAGGGTAAGTAGAGTGTTCGGGTGTTGCTAGGGTGTTGTTGGGACATTCTGGATGATGGCTAGGGTGTTTTGGGTGGTTGTTCGAATTTTAAGGGTGTTTTCGTTACTTAGCTATAATAGTGCTAGGGCAGTAACAAGTTGTAGGATAAGTTGAGTGTTAGGGTGTTGCCGGGGTGTTATTAGGGTATTATTGGTAGTTGATGGGGTATTATAATGGTTTTCTGACTGGATGTTAGGATGGTAACAGGTTGCTGGGGTATATAAGCGAATTGCTAGGGTGTTATTAGGGTAAATAGGGTGTTAGGGTGTTGCAAGGGTGTTTGGGTGGTTGTCAAAATATATTAAGGGTGTTTTTGGTGGTTTCTAGGGTGGTAAACTATTGTTCAAGTGTTGAGGCAAGTTGCTAGGGTGCTATTAAGGTAATTAGAGTGTTTGGGTGTTGCTGGGACATTCTGGGTAGTTGCTAGGGTGTTTGGGTGGTTGCCAGAATATATTAATGATGTCCATTGTGGTTGCTATGAGATTTTATGGGTGGCTGCTAGGCTGGTAAAGTTTTGTTCAAGTGTTGAGGCAGGTTGCTAGGGTGTTATTAAGGTAAGTAGAGTGGTTGGGTGTTGCTGGGGTGTTGTTGGGGCATTCTGAGTTGGCTAGGGTGTTTTGGGTGGTTGTCAGAATATTTTAAGGTTGTTCTTGGTGGTTGCTAGGTTGTTTGAGATTGGTTGCTAGGGTAGGAAAGTATTGTTCAGGTGCTGAGGCAGGTTTCTAGGGTGTTAGAGTAAGTAGAGTGTTTGGGTATTGCTGGGGTGTTGTTAGGACATTCTGGATGGTTGCTGGGGTGTTTGGGTGGTTTTCAGAATATATTAATGGTGTTCTTGTTGGTTGCTAGGGTGTTTAAGGGTGGTTGCTAGGGTATGCTGGGTGGATACTAGTGTGTTTTGGGCGGGTGTCAGAATACTTTAGGGTGTTCTTGTTACTAAGCTATGATAGTGGTTTTATGGGTGGTTGCTAGGGTGGTAACAAGTTGTTGGGGTATTTAAGTGGATTGCTAGGGTGTTATTAGGGTAAGTAGAGTGTTCGGGTGTTGCTAGGGTGTTGTTGGGACATTCTGGATGATGGCTAGGGTGTTTTGGGTGGTTGTTCGAATTTTAAGGGTGTTTTCGTTACTTAGCTATAATAGTGCTAGGGCAGTAACAAGTTGTAGGATAAGTTGAGTGTTAGGGTGTTGCCGGGGTGTTATTAGGGTATTATTGGTAGTTGATGGGGTATTATAATGGTTTTCTGACTGGATGTTAGGATGGTAACAGGTTGCTGGGGTATATAAGCGAATTGCTAGGGTGTTATTAGGGTAAATAGGGTGTTAGGGTGTTGCAAGGGTGTTTGGGTGGTTGTCAAAATATATTAAGGGTGTTTTTGGTGGTTTCTAGGGTGGTAAACTATTGTTCAAGTGTTGAGGCAAGTTGCTAGGGTGCTATTAAGGTAATTAGAGTGTTTGGGTGTTGCTGGGACATTCTGGGTAGTTGCTAGGGTGTTTGGGTGGTTGCCAGAATATATTAATGATGTCCATTGTGGTTGCTATGAGATTTTATGGGTGGCTGCTAGGCTGGTAAAGTTTTGTTCAAGTGTTGAGGCAGGTTGCTAGGGTGTTATTAAGGTAAGTAGAGTGGTTGGGTGTTGCTGGGGTGTTGTTGGGGCATTCTGAGTTGGCTAGGGTGTTTTGGGTGGTTGTCAGAATATTTTAAGGTTGTTCTTGGTGGTTGCTAGGTTGTTTGAGATTGGTTGCTAGGGTAGGAAAGTATTGTTCAGGTGCTGAGGCAGGTTTCTAGGGTGTTAGAGTAAGTAGAGTGTTTGGGTATTGCTGGGGTGTTGTTAGGACATTCTGGATGGTTGCTGGGGTGTTTGGGTGGTTTCAGAATATATTAATGGTGTTCTTGTTGGTTGCTAGGGTGTTTAAGGGTGGTTGCTAGGGTATGCTGGGTGGATACTAGTGTGTTTTGGGGCGGGTGTCAGAATACTTTAGGGTGTTCTTGTTACTAAGCTATGATAGTGGTTTTATGGGTGGTTGCTAGGGTGGTAACAAGTTGTTGGGGTATTTAAGTGGATTGCTAGGGTGTTATTAGGGTAAGTAGAGTGTTTGGGTGTTGCTGGGGTGTTGTTAGGACATTTTGGATGGTTGCTGGGGTGTTTGGGCGGTTTTCAGAATATATTAATGGTGTTCTCGTTACTAAGCTATGATAGTGATTTATTAGGTGGTTGCTATGGTGGTAACAAGTTGTTGTGGTATTTAGGTGGATTGCTAGGCTGTTATTAGGGTAAGTAGAGTGTTTGGGTGTTGCTGGGGTGTTGTTGTTACATTCTGGGTGGTTGCTAGGGTGTTTGGGTGTTCTTGGTGGTTGGCATGTTGTTTTATGGTTGGCTGCTAGGTTGGTAAAGTATTGTTCAAGTGTTGAGGCAGGTTGCTAGGGTGTTATTAGGGTAAGTAAAGTGTTCGGGTGTTAATGGGGTGTTGTTCTATGTGTTTTGGTAGGTTGTTAGAATATTTTAAGGGTGTTCTTGTTTGCTACTAGGCTATAATAGTGGTTTCCTGGGTGCTAGGATGTTAACATGCTGTTAGGGTATTTAGGCTGATTGTTAGGAAATTATTAGGGTAACTAGAGTGCTTGAGTGTTGCTGAGGTGTTGTTAGGGTATTCTGTGTGGTTGCTAGGGTGTTTGAGTGGTAGTTAGAATATTTTAAGGGTGTTCCTAGCGGTTGCTAGGGTATTACAGTGCTTTTTTCTGGCTGATTGCTTGGGTGGTAACATTTTATTTGGGTATTTAGGTAGATTGTTAGGGTGTTATTATGATAAATAGTGTTGTGGTGTTGCTGGAGTGAAGTTAGACCATTATGGGTGGTTGCTAGTGTGTTTTTGAGTGATTGTCAGATTATTTAGACAAAATTTTAAAGGTGTCCTTGGTAGTTAGGGTATATATGGGTGGTTGTTACGGTAGTATGCTGTTGGGATGTTCTAAGTAGTTGACAGGCTGTGGTTTCAAAGGGTTTTGCATGGTTAGCAGAGTGTTGTTACGGTGTGATTGTGAATAGGGCATTGTGGGGGGTATTCTGAGTGGTTGGCAGAATGACATAAGGGTGATTTTATTGTTGATGTTGTTACTCAGGTGTTGTTGGGGTATACTGGATGGTTGCTAGGGTGGTAGGTTGTTGTAGGGGTATTTGGGCAGGTTGGTAGGGTCTCTATTCAGGTCTATATTGTTCACAGGGAGTTTTTGGCAATGTTTTAGGTTGTTCTTTGTTGTTCATAAGGTGTTGTTGGGGTGTATTGGGCAGTAATTACAGTGCTAGGGTATTGCTGAAGTGTTATACTAGGTTGTTATAGGGAATTCTCAGTGGGTGCTAGGGTGGTAATGTGTTGTTGGGGTATTTAAGGCAGATTGTTAGTGTGCTATTAGGGTATTCTGAATGATTGCTGTGTGAAGTCTAAAAACACCTCACAGCACACTTATTATCTGGTTTCTCTTTGTATAACAATGTTTAACAAGAAACTAAAATGAAACATTCATTCAAAATAAATAACTGTCTTATTTATGTTGATCTTTTCTCAGATCATACGATATCAGAGTTCAGAAATAAACAGTGCGTATTCACACTGCTATCTGACATACAGTAACTGGCCGTGCTATTCAGTCACACACCATATCCACAGCTTAAATCAAACTTTTGAACATGGCCACTCATTCGTGCAGAATCCATCCAGCCGTGCATCAGGGAGGTTTAATTCTGAAGCACAGTAAGACCAGATCTAATCGGATGAGCTTTTATTCAGCGGCAGGAAAACAAACAAGCTGTGAAAAGCACAATCAGGGCGGCAAAACTCTGCGGCCGCACACACACAACACCTTTAATACAGATAGAACTAATACACCTGTGTGTGTGTGTGTGTGTGTGTGTGTGTGTGTGTGTGTGTGTGTGTGTGTGTGTGTGTGTGTGTGTGTGTGTGTGTGTGTGTGTGTGTGAAAGAAGAATAAGGCAGGAAAAGGTGTTTATCAAAACATGAGCTGGCATGCTTTTTTTATGCTCATTTTTACCTCCTGGACCGCATCTGTGGCCCCTTTCCCATGATGCTTCTGTCTTTAGATTTCAAAAGGCTTTCTGCAGAACAAACACACACACAAAAAGAGGTTTCTGCAGTTTTCAATCTTAAAAAAGGTCTCACTGAAGTACCAGCAGAATCGGATTAATTACTGACTGTTAAAGAATTCAGAAAATAAATCGGCAGGCCAGTTTTAATTATTATTATCAGCTCGAATTAAAACAATATCACAAACATCATGGCAAAACTGTCCAATAATTCATAATTAATACCCTAATGAAAAAGCTGGGTTGTTATAATCCAACGTTGGGTCAAAAATGAGCAAACAAAAGGATTAGGTCAAAAATTTTACTTAAAATTTAATAGAAAAAATAATAATAAGCAAGTCTTGGGGTTGTTCATATTTGACTCAATGTTGGGTTACTACAACTCAGCTTTTTATTAGAGTATTCATTAACAGCTTTTGCATATCTGTAGTTCTATACACAAAGCATAGCATTACATTATTGGCTAATTTAATATTTTGTTAATTTAACCTTTCTGTTGTGTTTGGGTCAAATTTGACCGATTTACAACTTAAAACACTCATAAATATTGTGTTTTACATCTGATTTCCTCAAGGCCTTATGATATCCTTCACACTATGCACTTGAACATATAAAAGATATGATCACCTCTTTCATTGAATTTTGATTGTTTTGGTCAACCTTGTTACACCTGTGGTGTTCCTGGTCAAAAGTGACCGCCATAGGAAATGAATGGGTCTCCAGACTATATTCATCCAACAGAGACAGAAAACTATTTGTAGACAGTATGGCTACGTTCACACAGGCTTAGTGCTCAAATCAGATTTTTTCTCAGATCTGATTTTTTTTGCATGGCTGTTCACACTGTTATAAATGTGGCCAATATCAGATTTTCAGTGTGAACAGATCATGGTCCTACACTGACCCGCATGCGCAAAAGTAGTTATGCACAGCACAAAATGTTTTCATGCCCTTCAGGGGGGGATCAAGCATTAATTAGGGGGGTTTTCCCCTTAAACCCCCCTGTAATTTATACCCTTGTTACAGGTTTTCAGCATTCTTCAAAATCTTTTGTGTTTAACAGAAGAAAAAAATACTTTAGGGCAGGGGTCACCAAACTTGTTCCTGGAGGGCCGGTGCCCTACAGATTTTAACTCCAACTCTAATCAAACACACCTGAACAAGCTAATCAAGGTCTTAGGTATACTTGACACATCCAGGCAGCTGTGTTGAGGCAAGTTGGAGCTAAACTCTGCACTGGCCCTCCAGGACCGAGATTGGTGACCCCTGCTCTAGAGTGAGTAAATATTAAGTAAATGTGATTTTTTGGATGACTACCCCTTTAACCAGTTAAACTCTAGTGCTATTTTAGGATTTCTGGCTGGATTTTGCCTACCCAAATTTAAAAGCTTCCCAAATTTACATGCAGAGGTGTAAATGCAAACATTTGGTATCATTTTAAAGAAAACCCTTCGAGTTTTCGTAAAACACTGTTGAAAGTGTTTAAAATAACTGTATTTGTTGTCTGTGTTATAATAAACACCTAAAAAAGAGGCGCTTTTTGTATTTTGTTTTTATGAACTAAAATTTGAAAGAGTACCTTTTAGGTTCTGTGTGGTCTAGCTTGCTGTAATTAATTTTGGTGGTTCCTGCACATGTCTGTAATCATCGGAAAAAAGAAAAATGTCTCTACCATAATCTATGCGAAAGTTATTGTGTTCCAACTGATGAGAGGTGCTATACAAGCCACAGGGATCGATCATTGTTTTCATATTTCTCTATTCTTTTGTTTGATCAAACATAATTCACTGTGTTTGGACCACGTCAGAAATATAAAAGCATTACTTATGCACATCACCTCAAAAACAGAGGAGACATGGCCCTGAAGTGCACAGCATAAGGTAAGAGATGACAGCTGTCTGTGCTATCTGGAGCTGCTTATTGATCATAAATATATTGTTTTCACTTCTGCGCCATAGAAACACTGTGATTCATTCGACAACCGTTTGATATGAGAATATAATACAGTAAAAAGAATGCTAGAACCGTATGAGCACCGGCAAGAGCTTTCATTTGAGCTATAACTTGTACATGTGTCATATATGAACCATATGAAAAATATGAAAATGAACCAATGTTCAATACCCAGCTCGGGTATCCAAAATACTGTGTATTTAAGTGTAAATAACTTTTGTACAGTAGAATAAAAACCAAAGTGATGCATATGTGCATAAAATATAGATTCTACACTTTTAAACAAAACCACTTAAGGGGGTCTGGTGCAATGCTAGCCCTTTAAATCTTAAAGCGAAAGTCGATGACGTTACGGACCTTAACGGAGTTTAACTGGTTAAAAAGTGCTTTGGATGGTTGCTAGGGTGTTCTGTGTAGTTGATAAGATAAAGCGTGATATAATACTGTAGTTTCAGCATTAGTCCACATGGGGCCGATATTTCCTTTGTTTTTAATAACAGCCACTGATATTTTCCCTCTAGTGTTTTAACAAGCTCTTCTCTCATTTCTGAGGCTGATTTGATAAGCAGAAGCTGTGGTGAGCATTGAGGACATGAAACGCCGTTGATCTGGTGTTACACTGCCTATAGAAACCATCTGAAAATCTATACCTGTACTCACATTACACCCTGCTTTGTAAAAAAACAAACAATACAAAAATAATAACAAAACAAAATAATATAATGTCTGAAAAATGAGTTATGTGTAATAACAATGGAGTGACATAAGGAGAAAGCGCTGAACTACTGAAATGCATTTAATACTTTATTTAAAAGGCTTTTTTGGGGGATGGCAGCTTAATGACGCCTGCCTCTCATATGGAGAATGAAGTCACGTGCATTGCTCAGGTGTGAGTTTCTCACAGACTTCAACAGAGTGTAAAAATCTTGATGGTTCTGTGTGTTTCGTCTTTCAAATCTGATCTTTAATTTGTATTTTTTATTGGATTTGGGTCAGGTGATTGGCTGGGCCATTCTACAGCTTGATTTTCTTTCTCTGAAAGCATTTGAGAGTTTCCTTGGCTGTGTTTTGGATCATTGTCTTGCTGATATGTCCACCCTGGTTTCATCTGCATCCTCCTGCTAATGTAGATGTTGGACTGAAGCAGCTGATATTCATTTACACTGAGGAAGGGCAGAGGGTTGCTGAAAAACTAAAAAAAGAGATTTCAGCTGCTGTCTGGGCTTTCACTGCCTTTCTACGTCTCCCTTTCTTCATGTGTTCAATACTTTTTCCCTGCATCATTTCCTTTTATTACAGATAACTTCGTTTGTAAACTAGTTCATTTTATTTTCTTAGTATTTATGGATTTCTTTGGTTGTTACCAACATCCAGTGAAAATTGCAAGTTAACAGCACCTATAAAAATATGTTTTCTGGTAAAAATGGTGACGTGTTCAATACTTATTTGCTCCTACTGTATATTTTTGTCAGTACAATCTCCTTCACCTCTGTCCTGCAGGATCTCTGCTTTCTGTCTTTCTTCGCTCCTGCACTCCACCGCTCGAACCCTGGCCTGAGAACGCAGGATAAAACCAGGCCTTCTGAGAGCCAAAGCCTCCTGCACACACAACACATTCAGTCTTCAAATTCATAATCAAGACGTCCAACTTAACTGAGATTTGTGAATTTTATACATTCTGAAAAATGCTAGGTTGTGCTTGGTTATTTCAACCCAATTCTGGTTGTAATAGGGACTATGACCCATATTTTACCCAATTTGGTTTTAAATAACCCAAGATTTCCTAGAGTGTAAAAAAAAAAAAAATCACCAATCTCAGTTATTTGAGCTACAGTACAAGGAGAGCAAATAAGAACGTCATAATGGTCTGTGTTGGTGACAACTGCACTCCAAATACACTGTACAGTGCTGGCTAACATAAAATTCCTTCATGTTCTCCCAACACAAGTCATTGAGGTAACACTATAACAACAATAATAATAATAATAATGATAATAACAATAATAATAATAATAATCATAATAATAACTACACACTATGAACCATTTATTAAGCATTAGCAAATAGTGAATTTATTATCTGTTAAGTATGAACTCTACATTAATAGATGTTAGTAAGCAGTTTAAAAAAACATCTACAAATGCTGTATTCTTAACTAATACCACATTTATAATGTGCTTAATAACTGTGTTTTTTGTACCTTGTTAAGGACTCATTTTTCATTACTAAATTAAGTATTGCATTATTTACAAACCAGTTATTAAAGCATAGTTGGTGTTTTTTCAAGATCATTCAGAATGAGTTAGTAAATGATTAATAAACTATTAAAATTAACATTTATAAGTCTTATTATTCAGGGATACACAACTAGTTAATTTGTATGTTAATAAATGCTTTATTAACTCAACTTCATGCAGTTTTGTGACCTAATCTAAAGTGAAGACTATTCATGCTTTATAAATCCCTTATAAATGACTAATAAAGGCTCAGTTAAATTCTAAACAAGAAAAAAATGATGATTCATTTCTATTCATTTAAATATTTACAAATGAAAATGTCTCAAATAAAAAATAAATATTTGCAGTCTGAACATTTAAACATCGTTAAATAACATTAAAATGTTATATCATAATATGTTGTTAAATTATTATATTGTTGTTTTTTGTATTATCTTTTGTTTTTTGTTGGTGTTGATTTGCTTGTCTTTTTTTACCTTTATCCATGTTCAGGTGTTTTATTTAGATTTAGATGATTTATTTTATTTTTACACAGTCATGATTTAATTAATTATCAGCTTACAATTATCAACTTCCTTGCACAAACTTACAGTACCATTTGGAAAGACCTGATATTAAGAGTTGTTTTATACAACACTGGTATTAAAGAATAGAATATATTTTTATTATCAAAGTCAAAGTCAGCTTTATTGTCAATTCAGCCACATGTACAAGACATATAGAGAATAGAACTTGCGTTACTCTCAGACCCTAGGTGCTTAACATTAATATAAAAAAATATATAAAAAAATAGTAGAGTTTAAGAAAAAGAAAATTTACACATATTTTTTGCACATAATGTGGTCTAAAAAATATACATAGGTAATAAAATTGTAAACAATACAGTGACATTAAGGGCATATAGCAAATGAGTGCAAAGTAAACCAGAGTTGTGCAGATAAAGAACAGTATAGTGCAAAAAGAACTTGTAAACATGATAATTGTGATAAAGTGACAGTGTCATATTGGGAGGTAGTATGGAGTGTCTGCATAAAGTGACCAGTGCAGATGATGAGTATGAGTGTGTGTGTGTGTGTGTGTGTGTGTGTGTGTGTGTGTGTGTGTCTGTGTGTGTGAGTGTGTGTGTGAATGTGTGTGTGTGTGTATGTGTGTCCAGAGGTGCGAGGGGAGGAGGTGCGTGGGGAGGGAGCGGGGAGCAGAGCTGGGAGAAAGTTCAGCTTCCTGACAGGAATATGATACAAAATAATGCAATATAAAAAATAAAAAATGCTTCTAATTTCGGTCAAAGTAATATAAAAGTACGAACATAGATAATGTATAATCTAGCAGAGAATTCTCCACAAACGCGGTGAAAATGCTGCCATTAGACGAGGCGGCCATTCAGAGCCAGCTGGATGAAATTCAGGCCGCAGGCGTCATGACGGTGGCTCGCCGTAGTGCTGAAGGCCTGAGCACATTTTGGGTATCTTGTCCTGAGACCTATGACACATTGAAAACGCTGGCTATGTAAGTGCTCACCATGTTCGGTTCAACCTACACCTGAGAGGCTGCATTCTCCAGGATGAATTCGATAAAAACACACGAGAGGAACCAACTGTCAACCCAGTCTTTGGAGGACTGTTTGCACATAAGTCTGACAGTGGCCAAGCCTGATGTGAAAAAGTTGGTGTCGGAGGGGAAATGTAACTTTAGCCTTTGATTAAGCACTGTGAGTAGCCCGTTTCAGCATTGCGATTTGAATTCAAGCCTACTTAACGTTTCATTTGATGTGTGAACATTATTTGTGACCTGTTTTGTTCTGGTACCAAGTTATTTATTTACCAAGCTATTTTAAGTTGTGCCAGATTGTTTTTCCTCCTTTTTTCAGTCCTAAGGAGTCCGCTAATGATTCGTGGGCTGCCAGTTGATGATCAGTGCTCTAAACTATGCCCATCATCCTTCCTCTCTTCTCAGATGGGATGGCGGGCCAAATCAAAGGTTACTATGGGCCAACTTTGATGCCGCAGGCCCTAGTTTGGGCTTCCTTGACTTGGATCACAGGTGTCAGGAGAGCCGCAGCTCTGCACAGTTTCGTTCCAACCCTAATTAAACACACCTGATTGTGCTAATTGATCAAGTTTCAGAGTGTGTTGAGCATACCTGTCAACCCTCCTGTTTTTCCCGGGATTCTCTTCTACTTTACAGTTCTATCCCGCTATCATCCCGTAAAGGTATTTTCCCCTATTTCTCCCATATTTTTCAGTCTTTCTCTAAAGGGTGGCAAATAAACATTAAAGAACCGAGCCTCCTTATACGCAACCCATACCGCCGAACCACCAGGGGCCGCCCCCTTGCTTTTAAATGTGAGTCTGTTCTGTGCTTTCTCTTTGTTAAGGCATGAAAACACTCTGAAATAAATTTAAAAACGGCGGGATTCCCTTTCCTTTACATTACAGGGGCCGTCTCCTCTTCATATGCAATCCTCAAAACAGTCATATAGCGGTGCCTGACTGTCAGCTGACGCGCTCCATAGTGATCAATAGACGCTGTTTCCCAAACGGAATCTGCACTTGTGATTTGAAGCAGAGTGAATGTCTGGGTTTTGGGTGCGTGTTTGAACAGATATACACATAATTAATACTAATAATATCTACAGATGTTGATCTTGGTGGGGCTTTTTTTCGAACTAATTTCGTCCTAAATGAGCATAAAAAGTTAGTAAAGCAACCGAAAGCTTTCATTATAACGTTAGATGTGTGCATTTTTAAAGTGACACCTGTTATTTAATGTAATGAAAAGAAAAAAATCTAAATAAATAAGAGATTAATTCGCTGCTCTTAATCAGAATGTGTAAATTATACAGTGAAGAAGCGGCTAATGAGATTTAATAGCTTGATTCTATTTCATTATAATAGCTATTTATTTTAATAAGCTGAACTGTTTGCTAATGTATACTATTTAATTTTTCTTTTGTAAATAATAACAATAAAACATGTTACTGACCATTTAACTGTTTATTTACAATGAAACGGCTCCAAATGAACATATTTAGTAATGGTCGGGGGTATCCCTTATTATGGTGGGCATATCCCTAATTTTCACATCCCAATGTTGACAGGTATGGTGTTAAGGTTCAAGCTTGGTGAATTCTGACCTTCGAAATCACTACACTTGCGTAAGACCAATCGAAAATCAAAACATGACCTCTCAGGACAGAAAATTTGATGTCTTTTTTAATGTCTAATCATCTTGTTTAATCCCGGTCCTTATTGCAGCGCTGTACAACAGAATTTTGCATGCTCAAACTCTAGTGTGGCCGCAGCTTCAGTGTATTGAAGCAGAGTTGGAATTAAACTGTGCAGGGCTGTGGCTTTCCAGGAACTGAGTTTGACATCCCTGACTTGTTGTTGAATTAACTCAATCTGTAATCTAAGTTTGAAGAGTCTTACAGTTTAATTTTTACAGAAACCTCTGTAAATCTGCCAATGGGGTAAGCAAAATAATCTTACTTTAAAAAAGAAAACTAGGTTATTTTGCTTACCACATTGGCAGAAAAACACACTTAATTTTAGTATATTATTTCTTAAAACAATACAATATTTTTTGTTTGTCTAGAAAATGCTTCTTGACTTAAGAAATTTGAGATATTTGAACTAGAAACAAGACCAAATCCAAGTAAGAAAACAATATTTTTTTGCAGTGTAGTCGCAGACGTAACCACAAACAGCAGAAGAGTAACTCACACTGAGAGAAAGTCCTTCAGGAGCAACATTTCCAGTCTCAAATGGGACAAACTCCGCACATGATGCTGCTGGAGGAGTTTTCTTCTTTCTGCCGTTATCAGACGCCTCCTCTTTCGGCTCTCTGTGTTCATTATTCCCTCTGTCCTCTAGTAACACACAGATTTGTGCAAAGTCAGTGTGACGCCTATAAAGAAAAGCTGCATTTAATTCAGCATCATAACTGTCTTTATGAAACCTAATAAGCAGAGCGGCATCTTACCAATCAGTTGTGTGAAGTAAGAATTACTGTAGTTGAGTAGTTTTTCCTATCAGTAGGCCCACATGGAATCTGCAGAATTCCTCAGATTTTTAGCCCATCATTAATTCTGTTTATTTACTTGAGTAAATGTGTGTAAATCTATATTTATTCAGTTTTTTGATTAATTTTTAATTAGAGTATTACAGTATTATACTCTAGTATTATTTTTTTATTACAGTAGTATTATTGACTAATATGAAAATGTTGTCTGATTGTCTGATAAATGTCTGATTTATATGGAAGCCCATTCCCGCCACTGAATGATAAAAAAAAAGTAAAAAAAAAAAAACGTTTATAATAAAAAAATTTAATTGGAAAAATATAATTATTTAAAAAATAATAATAAATAAAATTTAATTCACAATTCTGAGTTATAAAGTAGCAATTCTGAGTTATTAAGTCAGAATTCTGAGTTATAAAGTCGCAATTATATATATATATATATATATATATATATATATATATATATAAAAATTATTATATATATTTTTTCCAATATATCTTTTTTTTTTATTCAGTGGCGGAAACGGGCTTCCATAGAATCCGGGCTTCCAGAATCACTGGCACAACCCTTCCTACACTTCAAGAACTGTACTCTTCCAGAGTGAGTAAAAGGGCTCGCAAAATCACTCTGGACTCCTCACACCCAGCACACTACCTGTTCGAACTGTTACCGTCTGGTCGGCGCTTCAGAGCACCAAGCACAAAAACAGCCAGACGCAGGAAAAGTTTCTTTCCTCAGGCTGTCTACCTTATGAACAGTTAAATATTCCCCTACTGTGCAATAAAATATGTGCAATACTTTCTCATACGCACTTGTACACAGCACCTTATATCAATATACAATGCAATACTTTCTACATTCGCACTTGTACACAGCACCTTATAACCTGTATATTTATAACAATCTGTACATACAATTCAACATCAGGGCTTCTTGACTAACCGCATCTGTTTAATGTTTATCTTTTTTTTTTTTCTTCATATTTATTTTCGTGTTGTCACTTGTCACTTTATGTACACTGGAAGCTTCTGTAGCCAAAACAAATTCCTTGTGTGTGTGAAGCACACTTGGCAATAAAACTGATTCTGATTCTAGATTTATGTACAATGCAGTTTGTACAGTAATATTTTCTGTCTTTTAGTAGATATATTATATGAGAGACTTGCTTTGTTCACCAAATAAAATGAATCTAATTGGATTTGCATTTTAAACATTAAATACAAGTTAAAAAGGTATTATTTTTTATTTCACATATTAAGGTTTTAGTTATGATTTTCCCAAAATAATTCTGCAGAAATCCGCAGATTTTTACCAAAATTCTCCGCAGATATAGCGAAAAGCATCCGCAGATTCCGTCTGGCCCTACTGTATCAGGAACTGTTCTTTACAATGCAAAAACATGCTTTTGATGTACCTCATGTCCGTGACGTTAGTTCAACATTTATTTTCATACCAGAAGAGTAAATTTGCTCTAAGCAACTGAAAAATAACCCCCAATAATAATTCCCACTCTATAGTAAAATATACGTGTCCTAATAGTTCCACACGTCTCAAAAAAATGTGTTTTAGGGTTTCATGACCCTTTAAAGTTTTAGTCTTGTTTCTAATATCTTAAAATATCTAGAAATTGATAAATCAATAAGCATTTCCAAGACAAACAAAAAAACAACAAAAAAAAAAAACAGATTTTTCTGCTTACCCCATTGGCAGATAATTTTCTTGTTAAAATTTTGTTAAAGGGCACCTATGGTAAAAACTCAACTTTTCAAGCTGTTTGGACAGACATATGTGCATGTATGGTGTATAGAGCATCATATTGGGGTGATATAAACACACCCAGTGCTTTTTTTCCAATTTAACAACATAAAAACGGTGGACCAATTGGAGCTGTTTTCAAATTGACCGCTACTTGACGTAGGAGAGCGGTCCCCCCCGCCCACCAATATTGATCGACAGGCGCGTCATCATATCCTCAGTTTGTTGATTCACGTCCGCCATTTTCAGCGTGAGTCAAAGCGACATCACTAAAGGAACACCCTAGCTCTATTTTCAGATGCAAGGCTCATTGGGCTCAACACAAGATCAATATTCTCCACATTATCGCTCTAATCGGAATTATTGGTTGTATCTTTAGGTAGGTTTGCAAACATGTGGACTTCTCATCGAGTCTACCTTATACTTCAGCCGTTTGCATTTCTCGCGATCCCAGAAGCTCCCTGTGATCTTAACTAGCATGCGTTTTACAATTCTAAACATCGGTTTCTATCAGGGTACACTCAAGTCGACGGCTGGGCGCTGCGGACCGCTGCAGAAACCTATGTTTAGAATTCAAAAATGCGTGGCGTGACGATTCGGGACACTTCATGTATCTGGTGCGCCACAGAGAGTGTCTGGTGTGCCGTGTCGCGGCTTCGAGCGGCGCATGAGGTGCCTCAGTCAAAGTTAATTCAGTGTGCGTGGTTATTAGTTTCTGTGTACAAGCTCGGCACTTGAAACTAGCACACAGTTGGCTGTAAAACTGTACAAAGACACAAATGATTTTGTACTCTCTGCTTGGTCTGTGTCCGAGTCATACATGTACGACTGAATGCTGAACCTCTCCAGCTCCTTCTCGCAGTCTTCCTGTCAGACTCTGTTGCAAACGCAGAGCGGGTGAGCTCATGGCCCCGCCCCCTTGTTACGTTGGCGGGAAGCCGAAACTAATTTACATGTGAAGCAACACACCCATAAATCAGCGAACTGTGGACACGCCCCCAACATGACACTTTTTAACACATTATAATAAACAAATCTGAATTGTGTTCTAAACTGAACCTAAACTGGCACACTCAGAACAACCATAATATTAATATTAAATCATAAAAAAAGAGGTAAACTATGTGCCCTTTAAAGGTTGTTTTAAGGACTACATTTTTAAAAACAAGACCATATTTTTTCTTGCCTTGAAAATGCTTCTTGATTTAAAAAATTTGGAGATATTTGGATTAGAAACTAATTTGGATTTAGTTTGTCCAATTCACCTATAGCGAATGTGTTTGGACTGTTGGGGAAACTGGAGCACCCAGAGGAAACCCACGCCAAACACAAGGAGAACATGCAAACTCCACACAGAAACACCAACTGACCCAGCCGGGACTCGAACCAGCGACCTTCTTACAGTGAGGCCACAGTGCTAACCACTGAGCCCCATGCTGGCGTTGGTTTCCTCCATGTGCTTCGGTTTCCCCTATTTAGTTTAGCAGAGAAACTTTTCTAAGTTAGCAGAGTTATCAAACATGTTCAGTTTGGATCAGAGCTCAGTAAAATAATTGCATGAATAAATATGCATTTTTAAACAAAAACATATTAGTGTGGACATGGCATTAGTTTTCATTTACTAAAATAAACTTGTTGCTGTAGATAAAACGGGACTTTAGTTGTCTAACTCTGGTTTTAGGAAATGTAAAGCCCTGATTGACTGTACACATTTTGCATTGCAGCAGTTCGCCAGTAACTTACTGTAAATCAACTACAGCAGAAATACTGTAGTTACATTTACAGCACCATTTATCTTGCTGTACATGTATTTACAGAATTGTATGTATATCATTACTATAAAATATACAGTCATTTTCATCATGCGACTTTAAAATACAGTAACATACAGCATTACTGTCCTGCTGTGAAATACAGTTCATATTACAGTTAAATAATGTGTCATTTATAAATCATTAACTCAAACTGCCAGCAGAAACCGTACAAAGCATCACTTTTCACCGTGTCCACCGCATCCGCTCTCAACAAAACAACAACCGTCAAGATTTTTTAATTACCCTAATATGTTTAGCCAAAATACCATCTACAAGACTGCCAAAATCTGTAAGGGTTAAATAAACGCAAGGCCCTTTAAATTATATGTTCATCCCCCGTTTGATATCTTTATCTAATACATATTTTGGCGGAATTAAAAAGTTTGAGCACATATAAGTCACAGCACTGACCGCAGACACTCGCGAGCGATATAGCGAAGTGAAAGCGTGCCTGTGAGGAAGAAACTAGCGGAAAATTCGGGGGAGCTGGATGTCTGAAACGCAAATACCTTGGTCCAGCTTGGCCAGAAGAATGTGTCCGTATGCCTGAGATTTCCACCATTGCAATGGCTCACCTGTCAGCGGTTTACATGACGCTGGTGTCTCTCTGATGATCTGCTGTTATGGGAAGCGCCACCTGGTGGTGGCTGGGTGTACTGTATCTAAAGCGGTAATCTGCTGCAGTCACTGTGAAAGACTGATTAATTAATTCAGATCTTTTGTAAATTTAGATAAATATCGATACTTGAGGCCAGAGTATGTATCGCGACCGTAAATAACATTATAAATGGACATATATTTTGTCCCACCCCTAATCCACAATCCAACAAACAAACAAAAACGAAAGTCACTCATTCATTTCGTGCACTCTTGGGGGCCCCCTGGTGGCCAAAGGGGCTACGAGCAGCCGCTTAGTTCGCTTATGCCTTGGGCCGGCTCTGTCCTGGCTTTTCTGAACATATCACTTCCATAATAATTCTCTCTACCCATCCTCCTCATATAACCGAGTTATGGTTTTGATATTGCACTTAGGTCTCATCCTCCTCCCACTTTAAACGTTATGTTGGTCTTTCAGGTTTTTTTGTCTGGTCAGTGACTAGGTTTACATGGACATCAGTAAACGAATTATTTGCTTTAATCTAATTAAGACAATAATAAGACTAAGGTGTTTACATGAGTTACTTTTAGAATGTTTCTTTCATGATTCTGTTTTACATGTTATAACACATGCATTAGATTAACGTCATTGCGTCACCACGCTATCCGCATTTCCTCCAGAGTTTCATGTAACTTTGGGTGTTTCATTATTAGTTTGTCGACTTTAACTGCGGTTTGACACTCACTTTCATTCAGGCATGTCTGTACTGCACTTCAATAATGCGACTAAAATCGGCATACTCCACACGTCTTAATTCGATTTCTCTTTAGTTCGATTATGAGCTTAATCTGATTAAATTAATCAAAAATCGCTGTTTACATGGTAGACTCTTAATCAGAGTGTTGTCTTAATCGCATTAAAATTTAATTATTGGTGTCCATGTAAACGTAGTCATTGTTCTATTGTGTACGTTATGTTAAGTCCTTGTCTAAATTGTATGTTTATCAGTATATCAGTAACATTGTATTGTCATACACACAAACGCACACACACACACACACACACACACACGCACACACACACACAGGTACAATCCAACACAGGCTCATTTTGAAAACTTAGCCCTGCTGACGTTTCTGGAGACAGCGAATTACGTAGGCGGAGGTACGTATTACTGCATTTCATTTCTTTAAACGAACGATATGGGGCGGTGTGACGCCGTTCCTTTTCGCGCTTACCAGCTGACTGTTTACCTCCGTATGGACGGCATTCCGGCTGCAACCAGTTTGTCCCGTTAGCGTGCCACGTCTGTCGGCGGATTTGAGATGCAGAGAGGAGTTGACAACGAAGACGGGGGTTCGAGTCCGGTGAAGAGCGGTTCCAGAAAGCAAGTAAGACAAAAACAATAAAACAAACAAGTGAATAGCAGGGTGAGGATGTGTTAAAAGAAAAGTCAGACGAGGGCTTTTATTTTTTTGGATTGCTTTTGAAACATGTTGGTTGGGTTTAGGGAAGTGGGTGGGCGGGTCAATCGATAAAATTGGTTGGGTTTAGGGAAGGGGGGGGTCACCCGATCGTTCGCTTAGTCAGTCAGAAAGTCTGTCCAAAAGTGAGTCGACAGCGGCCTCTGGTGGGTTTACACGAGAACAGCAGGCGCGAATGGCACTCGCGAGGGAAATTTGAGATCTCGAAAAGCGTACACGGCGATCTCTGGCGGATTCGCGAAAACAAAAACTGCAGAAAAACGTGCCGCCAGGACGTATTTCGCGATCTCAAGAAACGTCCGTGGAGGTACGTTTTCAGAATGAGCCTGGGTTGCAACACCACACCCTGTCAAATACATATACTCACATTTATACATATGCAGTACTAACAAACCCACATATTAATATACATCGCTATCATGTCCTGAGTCGCTATCATTTAATTTTCCTATCATTTGACATTTTTCTGAGAAATGTCATCAATCACTTTCTTATCCTGGAACATCTGTGGACTAGGCTCCCAGGCAAAGAGGATCAAAGTTTTTAACCATTTAAACAAATCACAAGCAGACTTACAAGAAACTCATCTATCAGAATCCGATCAAAACAAAATTAAATCATCAAAATACAATCATTTATATTCTGCCTACTACAACACAAAACAGAGAGGAGTGTGTATCCTAATAAATAAATAAAAATCTCTTTTGCTCATAACACCACCATTACAGACCCAGAGGGACGTTTCATTATAATTAACATTTTAATTAACAATAGCCCACTCACAATAGGCAACTTATATGGCCCAAACACAGATGATCTTTCTAATTGCCCCGTCATAATAGCAGGTGATTTCAACACAGTTTTAGACCCAACTACAGACAGCATCGGCACACTGAAAAAAATTATTCAAAGATGATTCCTTTGATTTACTCAATTTTTTTACGTTAAGTGGTTGTAAACAATTTATTTGGGCTGAATTCAAACAAACAAATTAAGTTGAACATTGCTCAATTGAATTTATTTGTTTAAATTCAACACAAACAAATTGTTTGCAATAGTTTTGCATGCAACACTTTTTTCAGTGCATTAAACGCATCTGGAAATCTGCAGATATAAAACAGTTCATGGGTGATCTTGGTCTTGGCGATAGCTGGCGCCTCCAACATCCGCACACAAAAAACATTAAAAGTGTACCTGCTGCTGCTGTGAGCGATGATTTTCGTCTCTGCTGGACCTGCAGCTTTATGTTAGCGATGACGGCAGCGGCGTTCAGGGCCAGAACTGCATCTGCGCTCACATCAGAGTTTTCTGACAACAAACACACACAAAAAAAAAGAGTCCAGAAGGCCTGAAACACTCTTCACATGACAATCGCTTCTGGCTGCTCAAGCTGGACTCTGTTCTGGCTTTCAGAGATGATGCAAGTGAGCCACATTTCAAGGCAGAAAGCCATGCGCTTCTGCTAAGCCAGAACTACTGTTAGCTAAAGTGCTGACATACTTGCAGAGCTAGAAACTGTTCATTCACAATGGATTCATGTCTGAAGATGTGGTTTATTAATATATATGTATGTATTTATCTATGTATGTATGTATGTATGTATGTATGTATGTATGTATACACACATATACATATATACACACATATACATATATACACACACACACACACACACATATATATATATATACACATATATATATATACATATATATATACACACATATATGTGTGTATATATATATATATATATATATATATATATATATATATATATATATATATATATATATATATATATATATATATATATATATATATATATATATATATACACATACACACACACACACACATATATATATATATATACATATATATATATATACACACACACACTTTCAACCATTTTATTTTCTATTTAAAACATAAAGGAACAAAATATGTGCATTTGTAGTAGATTCAAGATGTGGTTTATTAAATGTATATGGCTTTTTTGGTTATATATTGTAAACACTAATTGTATACTGGAAGGCAAGAACAGAGAGTTCCACTTTTTTGCACAAATTAAAGCCCTCTCTCTTTCTCTCTCTCTCTGCACAATAATACTCATCTATTATACATCAGAGCAGAACCAGTGTTCTTGTGTACCGCTAAAGATCCACACCGGCTCTGCTAATACCTGACACTTTCAGCAGTGCTAGAGGAGCTCTGAGTGCTGACTTTTCTACATTTTAGCATTTAAAATTCAGTGGGAAAATGCCCTAAAAAGTCCAAATAGGTAAAAAAATGATGTATTAATATTCATGCACTTACTTACTCTCATACATCCATCCACACATACACAGTCACATACATACTTATCATCACAATGGGCAGATCGCTGGAGAACTACAAATCTGTCATGGAACTAAACTTCAGGTCCCATCATGCACCTCACACACACACCAGTTCCAGTTCTCTCCCTGATTGCACACACACAGCTAGAAACGAATTATAGACTGACTACATAGACTATATATTCACCTCTCACACACACATTGCAGAGTTTTGTTGTGTGTTTCCTGAAACATTTCTATGTGGTTCTTCCGTGGTTTTGATCCCTGTTTTTGGTTGTTGTTTAAGCTGTTTGTCTCCTGCAGCGACCTTCTTCCTGCGACCACAACTATGATTTTGGATTACCCTCATGTAGATGACCATTAAATTGTTCAATCATTGACACGTCCACCTCCAGCCAGTAGAGGGTGCTGTTGTCGTAAAACAGGCCTGAGTTTACACATTGAAGAAGTCTTTGGTGAAGTGTTTTAGTGCTACTAAAGGAAAGGACTTTGGAGTGCTCTCTGTAAAAAACGAACTCAATGGCAGTCAAAAAGGTTTTTCCCACTTTTAGTTCCTGGCTGATGAAGGGCACAAGGTATTGTTTATATTTCAATCTGTGAAATTTGAAAGACTGTTTATCTTGAAAGTTTATGGTTTGTTGACGGTCTTTTGGTTAGCATTTAACTGTTGTTAGCGCATATATGGGGATTTTGAGCATCAGTGATATCTATATTATTTGTTAATTTTGTACAAAAGGCATGTCATTTAATGTTATTACAAGACATTAACGGCCATTAGGGTCTTTATTTTGGTCATTTCATGTGTTTTAGATTTATCTCTCTAAAAAAATAAGATCACCAATTGTGCTAAAATTAATTCATTGTTAAAGCTGTTTATATTGCAGTCTAATAGGACATTGTTGTAACTCATGTGGTCATAAATGCTTTATCTGCATTAAATATTGGCATTGTTAGTGTTAAAACAATTCAAATTATTTAGACTTACCACTATACAGTTAGACAAGTTTATGATTTATGCCTGTACAGTGAATACAAGACTGTAAATGTGTATTAATCAGTTTATTGGCTTGTTATGAGCATTTGTTTAACACAATTTCAAGGATATGTGTAAAGAGTATTGTTTGTTTCTTTTATTCAGCTCTTACGATGATTTATGTTGAAGATTAAACACTTTATAAACATCAGTCCAAGAGAGTAAAGTGCATCTGTTCAGCTGGGAATGCTACACCTCATGTCTCTGTTTGCTCCTGTTTGACCATTGTCTGCCTGACTAATCTATAAATAAACGTATGGACCCTCACCTCCATTGTCATCCGACTCCTTATGTTACACTTTAATACTTACATATATACTTACATACTTAATTACATACATAATGACTTATGAAAATAATATACTTACATGTTTACATATGTATTTACTTATTGGTAACCCTTTAGATTAAATAACAATTCACCTTATTTACTACTGGTTTATTACCTGCCTACTTTTACAATATTAACTGTTTATTAGCACTTACTGTATAAAGTATGCGTGTTTGTTTAACCTTCTTTTAGAGATCTAATTTAATCGGACTTATGGGTATTTTAGTATGAATAATTAAGTATTCCATTGGAGTCAATAGAATATTATTCAACCCAGGCTTATTCTGAAAACGTACCGCTATATACATGTCTGGAGAGCGAAGTCCCAGGAGCTACGTTTCTTTTTCTGTTGTTTCCATGAATCCACCAGAGGCCACTGTGTACACTTTTTCAGATGTCAGATTTCTCTTGCAAGTGCCATTCTTGCCTGCTGTTCTCGCGTACATCCACCAGAGGTTGCTGTTGGCTGACTGACTGACCGATCAACTTATCCACCCTCTTCCTTCCCTAAACCCAACCAATAGTGCTTTCAAAAGCACCGATTGGCCCACCCACCCACTTCCCTAAACCCAACCAACATATTTAAAAAGCAATCCAAAAAAAACAAAAGCCCTCCCCTTTTTTTTACTGCATTTTCAGATTTTACCACACTCTCACTCTTTTATTTAATTGTTTATTTTGTTTTTTGATTCTGTTTTAGTCTCACCTGCTCTCTGAAACCATTCTTCGCCGGACTCGAGCCCCATTGTCATGCGATTTCCAGAAATGTATATAGGGATACATTTTCAGAATGAGCCTATGTTGATATTATTAAATTTTTAGTTTAGTGTCTTGGGTTTTTGTTTACACTTGTGTAAAAGTTTTAGTAAATCTAGTGTGTTTCTAGAAAATCTAGGGTGTTTAAGAGACCACATGGTCACCAGTGGACATTTCATCACAACAGTGAACCAAAACACACAGCAAAAATGGTGAAGAAATGGTTAGCAGACAAAAACATTGTAGTGGCCCAGCCACAGTCCTGACCTACATCCAATTGAGAATCTGTGTAGGGAGCTAAAGTTCAAGGTGATGGCAGGGAGACTTTTCACAATATTTCCTATAATATTTTTTCTTTTAGAGAAAGTTTCAACCCAGCCTCATTCTGGAAACGTACCACTATATACATTTCTGGAGAGTGCCAAATAACGTCCTAGAAGGTATGTTTTTTGCAGTTTTTGTTTTTGCGTATTCACCAAAGGCCGCTGTGTACGCATTTTGAGATCTCAAATATCTCTCTCAAGTGCCATTCACGCCTACTGTTCTCACTGTCCTCTGACTGACTGACTGAATGACCGACCGATCGACTGACCCACCCTCCACCTTCCCTAAACCCAACCAATAGTGTTTTCACTCCATAAACCCATCTGACAAAGCAGAAAATAAAAGACCCTGGCTTATTTTTTACCACGTTTTCAGATGTTCCATGTTCTCACCCTGTTATTTCCTTGTTTATTTTATTTTTGGGCTTCTATTTTTGTCTTACCGCTATCTGGAACCTTTCTTCGCTGGACTTAAATCCCATTGTCGTGATCAACTTCTCTCTGCATCTCAAGTCCGCTGACGTACATGGTGAGCTAACTGGACAAACTGATAACAGCGGGAAAGCCGTCCACACGAAGGTAAGCGGTCAGCTGGTAAGTGCGAAAAGGAACAGCATCACACCGCCCCGTAGCATTTGTTTTAAAAACGAAATGCAGCCTTACGTACTTCTGGCTAAATAATTTGCGATCTCCAAATTTGTATAAAGAGATACGTTTTTAAAATGACCCCATGTTGCTATTATTGCATTTTTAGAAATACCTTGAATTAGTTTCTGTTTAGTGTCTTGTGTTTTCGTTTCTAGGGTAAATCAAGGGTGTTTAAGAGACCACATGGTCACCAGTGGACATTTCATCACA
This sequence comes from Danio aesculapii, assembly GCF_903798145.1. NCBI lineage: Eukaryota > Metazoa > Chordata > Actinopteri > Cypriniformes > Danionidae > Danio > Danio aesculapii. The sequence continues at coordinate 46,054,163 of NC_079446.1, read as the reverse complement.
ACAATGAGCCAAAACACACAGCAAAAGTGATGAAGAAATGGTTAGCAGACAAAAACATTAACATTTTGCAGTGGCCCAGCCAAAGTCCTGATGTGAATCCAATTGAGAATCTGTGAAGGTAGCTAAAGATCAAGGAGATGGCAAGGAGATTTTTAACAATATATTCTATTCTATAATATTTTTCGTCTGGAGAAAATTATTATTAAAACTATTAGTTTTATTTTGGCTAGAATAAAAGGATTTTTTATTATTTAAAAAAAAATAAGGTTAATATTATTAGCCTTCTTAAGCATTTTTTTTATTGTCTACAGCAGTGTTTCCCAACCCTGTTCCTGAAGGCACACCAACAGTCCACATTTTCAACCTCTCCCTAATCAAACACACCTGAATCAACTTATCATAACATCAGAAGAGACTCCAACACCTGAAGTTAATGGGTCAGAAAAGGGAGACATCCAAAATAAGTACTGTAGGTGTGCCTCCAGGAACAGGGTTGGGAGACACTGGTCTACAGAACAACCACTGCTATACAATGACTTGCCTAATTACTCTAACTTGCCAAGTTAACTTGCCTTAAATTAACCTAGTTAAGCCTTTAAATGTCATTTTAAGCTGAATACTAGTATCTTCAAAAATATCTAGTGAAGTATTATGTGTTGTCATCAAGCCAAAGATAAAAGAAATCAGTTAATAGAAATTAATTAATAAAAATTTTACAGGAGGGCTAATAATTCTGACTTTAACTATATATTCCTATATTGTTTATTTTATTCCAAGTAACAGAAAAGACTTGGTTCTGCTCATACCTGATACTTTCAGCAGTGTTAGCGGCGCTCTGACTCCTGAAACCGATTCCCGAAATCCCTCAGTCTTCAATCTCCCGTCTGCGCCGCTGGAGGCCGAGCGGCTTCTTGCTTCACCAACACTGGAACTAACACAGTCAATATTTGTCTTGTGGGCAAAGGCAGAGCTCTTGTTATTCACTGCTGGATCTGCAACAGCATTAAATGTGAGATCTGTGTGGTTAAACAGGCTTGCGTCGCAGCTCAGAGGCCTTTGACGTGGGTTGTTTGTTGCTATTGTGTTGGGGCTGGCGAGGTGAAGAGATAAACTAGATCTCCACTGGTTTCCTCCAGGCTCTAGAGATACAGTTAACGCTTGGTTTAGTGGCGATGGATCGACCTTAGGTTGATTAATAGCTGAGTTTTTGAGTCCTTCAGTGTAGCTGTGTCTGTATTTAGGATTCCCTCGCCTGAACTCTTCTCTCTGTTCGGTCATTTTCACAATAGTGGCTTTTCTTCTCAATACTACACCGTGGTCATTTAGTTCAAGATTTGAAACGGCAGGCTGATTGGTTGTTTTTATCTGCTGTTCGGTGACTTTGACTACTAGGGGTTTCCTTCGGTCAACGTTGAGGGAGTTTGTAGAGTTTGGAGAGCTGGAAGTGTGTGTGACCTTCTTGGAAGTGATTGTAATGGATGATATGGAGGAGCTGAAGGACTCTGGTGCACTTCCACGTCTGGATACAATAAAAAAAACAAGATTTGTTCAATCAAATACATGAGAAAAAACACTATAGTAAATACCATAATGTTTTTGAACCATACTAGTAAAGTACTTGAATTACCAACACAGGCTCTGTCACAATCACCAGAAATTGAGCATTTGCAGATCGCAGGAGAACTACACACATGCAACCACAAGAACTACAACTACCACCAGGATGCTTTGCACAAATCAACTACAAGTTGTAAAGCATTTCACAAAATAAGTGTCAAAATAAGATTTGTCAGTTGTGGTCAAATTAGGACTTTAAATCACCCCGGTTGGATGAAATCATCCTCAACAGCACGCAAGGGTTAAAAAAAATGATGCATATTTAATGTATTTTACATAAACCCAATGCTTCTTTTTTACCGCTGTATGGGATGTTTTGGAAGCGTGTTGTCAGGATGAGACTGGCTCATGTCCACCTTGCTGTTTTTGGGATTCCAGGCCTGTGGTCTGTTTGGTCCTCCCTCTGAGCTCACGGATCCCGAAGCCTGAAAAAGCACAAATGAAATCCGCTGAACTGGGCTTTGTGTGGATGAAAGAGGTTTTCTCTGCCTCCTGCATGCACAATAACGCTTTCCACAATAATCCACAATGCAACAAATCGCCTCGATCCAAACTGTTTCCATAGCAACATTATCAGTGTTACGGAACTTGGTGGGGAAATCCGGTAAAGTTCAATTAGGATGAGATTCAAAGCACTTCTTTATTATATTACAAGAATCAGCGGAGAGTTTGACTCTTTTGAAGACAAAAGCTTTGATTGGAGAGAGACTGAAATACAGAGGCGAGTACATATTATTATAAAATATTGAATATATATATATATATATATATATATATATATATATATATATATATATATACACACACACACACACACACACACACATCACCATTACTTTATGAAATAGCATTAAAATGTTTCATATTTTTATAATTTATAATTTTTGGTAACTCAGTTTGGAAACTCAGAATCTGCATCTCATTTCAGAGGCTGCTACTGTCCACTGGAGGTCTCATTTCAGTCACGGACGCATGCTTTGAGAGCCTTCCTTAAAGGGCACCTATGGTAAAAAATCAACTTTTCAAGCTGTTTGGGCAGCCATATGTGCATGTATGGTGTATAGAGCGTCATATTGGGGTGATATAAGCACACCCAGTGCTTTTTTTTCAATTTAACAACATAAAAAACGGTGGACCAATTGGAGCGGTTTTCAAATTGACCGCAACTTGACGTAGGAGAGCGGTCCCCCCGCCCACCAATATTGATTGACAGGCGCGTCATCATATCCTCAGTTTGTTGATTCACGTCCGCCATTTTCAGCGTGAGTCGAAGCGAGATCACTAAAGGAACACGCTAGCTCTATTTTTAGATGCAAGGCTCATTGGGCTCAACACAAGATCAATATTCTCCACATTATCGCTCTAATCGGAATTATTGGTTGTATCTTTAGGAAGGTTTGCAAACATGTGTACTTCTCATTGAGTCTACCTTATACTTCAGCCGTTTGCATTTCTCGCGATCCCAGAAGCTCCCTGTGATCTTAACTAGCATGCGTTTTAGAATTCTAAACATCGGTTTCTATCAGGGTACACTCAAGTCGACGGCTGGGCGTCGCGGACCGCTGCAGAAACCTATGTTTAGAATTCAAAAATGCGTGGCGCAACGATTCTGGACACTTCATGTATCTGCCGCGCCACAGTGAGTGTCTGGTGTGCCGTGTCTCGGCTTCGAGCGGCGCATCCGGTGCCTCAGTCAAAGTTAATTCAGTGTGCGTGGTTATTAGTTTCTGTGTACAAGCTCGGCACTTGAAACTAGCACACAGTTGGCTGTAAAACTGTACAAAGACACATATGATTTTGTACTCTCTGCTTGGTCTATGTCAGAGTCGTACATGTACGACTGAATGCGGATCCTCTCCTTCTCTCAGTCTGCCTGTCTGTGTTGCAAACACAGAGCGGGTGAGCTCATGGCCCCACCCCCTTGTTACGTTGGGCGGGAAGCCGAAACTAGTCTACATGTGAAGCAACACACCCCTAAATCAGCGAACTGTGGACACGCCCCCAACATGACACTTTTTAACACATTATAATAAAAATATCTGAATTGTGTTTTAAACTGAACCTAAACTGGCACACTCAGAACAACCATAATATTAATATTACATCATAAAAAAAGAGGTAAACTATGTGCCCTTTAATGAATGAATGAAATACGCTGTTTTCCACCAAGGCAACCCGGGGTGCTGAAATATAATTGGCTAAAGTGGCAGTGGGCGGGTTAAAAGAACCAAAACAAAGCTTCTGTTCTGGCATGCAACGCATATTTCCAAAGCAGAATATCTGACTTTAACATTGTTTTTCAGATAAACAAGAATGTTTACTTAGCATGTTTCTGAAATATCTGCAAACATATTATGGTATTTTTATGCTTTAGAAGAGTCAAAAACTTACATACAGCATCTTTAATGTTTCATTTTAGCCTGAACTCTATTTATTATACTTCTATTTTAATTAAACGCATTCATCAAAAATATCCTGAAAAAATATCATGTTTCAAGCTGTAAAAAAATGATGCAGAGAAGTTGCCTGAAGCAAACAGTGCAATAAGCAGACACACAGACATTTATTCAGAGAACATTTTCTACCGATATAAACAACACAAGGTGTTCGGTTTAATTCAGAGCAACAGCTTGTCCCGTTGAGGGTGATTTGTATGAAGGCCATCTGAAATTATGCATGTAACCTAAAGAGCAATTACAGCGTTTCTGAGAGAAAGACAGCTGAGGAACAGGAGCACAACGCAGGCATAGTTGATCATAGATTTCTAATTTTTGCTTAGAGCTTCATGAACATCTACATGACAACTTCAGTGTTAAACAAACAGGATGGATGGATGGATGGATGGATGGATGGATGGATGGATGGATGGATGGGCAAAGAAAGCGTTCATGCAGGACTCCCAGAGTTCATCAATATTCTTTGAATTCATCTTCAATGCCTCCTCCATCTTACCCCTAGACATACTCAATAGCGTTCATGCATGGTGACTGGGCTGGCCAATCCTGGAGCAGCTTGAACTTCTTTGCTTTCAGGAGCTTTGATGTGGAGGCTGAAGTATGAGAAGCGCTATCCTGCTGAAGAATTTGCCCTCTCCTGTGGTTTGTAATGTAATGGGCAGCACAAATGTCTTGACACCTCAGGCGGTTGATGTTGCCATCCACTCTGCATATCTCTCGCCCCTATATTGAATGTAATCCCAAACCATGATTTTTCCTTCACCAAACTTGACTGATTTCTCTGAGAATCTTGGGTCCATGCGGGCAACCTGAAGTCTAGTTATTATTTGTTGCTTTTACAACTGGGATAAATGTCAATACAGACAGACAGATATATAGATAGATAGGCAGGCAGGCAAACAGGCAGACTGACAGGCAGGCAGATAGATTGACTGTAGTAGAGTATAAAAAGTATTGTTTGCACTACGTCAAAACAATAACCAACAGGATGTTGTTTACACCAAGTACAAACAGTAACAGATAGTTTAACCTGATCTCATCTTTGACCCCATAAACCACATGTATTTGACAGCGAAACTGACCTGCTGGAGAACTGGTGTGTTTTTTTCAGCTGTCCTCCAGTATCTGAAGCCTGCAGGGTCAGCTCTCTTGGGTTCTCCATCTGAATGAAACACAAGTCCACTTTGAGCTGCGTTCTTTGAGTCTCTCATTAGGAAAATAAAGAAGAAAACTAGAGAGAGAGGGAGATGCAATCTGCGTCTTTCTGCTATGATGTAAACACAGAAGGGTTTCCTGCCACTCCTGTGTCATAACGCTGATGTTCCTGCTGCGTGTGTGTTTACACTGTCAACATACAGCTGAAGCCAAAATTATTAGCCCATTTTTTCTTTTTCTTTGTCAAATATTACACAAATGATGTTTAACAGAGGAAGGAAATTTTCACAGTATGTCTGATAATATTTTTTCTTCTGGAGAAAGTCTTATTTGTTTTATTTCGGCTAGAATAAAAGCAGTTTAAAATTTTTTATGAACCATTTTAAGGTCAATAATATTAGCCCCATAAAGTAATATATTTGATTGTTTACAAACCATTGTTATATAATGATGTTTTTAAAGTACCCTAATTTAACCTAATTAACCTATTTAAGCCTTTAACTTGCATTTTAGGCTGAATACTAGTATCAGGGGCATTGCTATGCTAGACACCATTTAGTAGGGCATGTGCCCCAGTAAAAATCAGCAGTGCCCCAGTAAATGCTTTGAGTTATGATTTACCTTATTTGTAAGTGTACTATTAAGGGTGGTAATTCAAGAATAAAGACGTTATGTACAACCAGCTAAAGCACAGGTGTCAATTCCAGTTCCTGGAGGACCGCAGCTCTACACAGTTTAGTTCCAATCCTGATTCAACACCCTTAAGCTAAGGTCACACTAGAGTTTGAGCATGCGAAATTCTGTCGTACGTTGCTGTGTAAAGGGGCAGGATTAAACAAGATGATTAGACATTTAAAAAAGCGAGCGATTTGCTCCATGTTTTAAATTTCTGTCCAGAGAGCTCATGTTTCGATCCTCGATTGGTCTCACGCAGTCAAGTGATGCGATTTCGCAGGTCAGAGTTCACCAAGCTTGAACTTTGCACCGCAGCGAACTGCGAAACTTAACGCATGACCCTGCGTTTCCGGTCTGACGCATTCGTGTGTGTATGAATGGAAGTCTATGGGAGGAAAAGCCCAGTGTGACCGCAGCTTTACCTGTAGGTTTCAAACAAGCCTGAAGGACTCAATTAGTTTGATTAGGTGGGTTTAATTAGAGTTGAAACTAGACTGTGCAGAGCTGTGGCCGTCCAGGAACTGGAATTGACACCTGTGAGCTAAAGAGATGAAATTTAATCGAAAAAAACTGCTCCTGCATGCCGCGCTGCTCCCGGTATGAATCCTGGTTGTTAAATATACACACAAAAAAAAAGTGCGCTGCTCATAAATTATGAAACCAACACGGGCTCATTCTGAAAGTGTAGAGCTACATTTCACCTTTAAAATGAACACTACTGGGCGGTATGACGCCGGTCCTTCTCACTCTTACCAGCTGACCGCTTGCCTCCTTTTGGGGGTGGGGGAGGATGAGGAAGTTAGGATGATTCTAAGGGCCTACGTCGTTTTGAGGCCACCAGAGGCACTATTAGGGGCCCACCAGAAAATCCCCCAACCACCCCACCCCACTCCTGACTTTCGTCTGTGACACCCCCCCCCCCACCCCAAGACGATCCTAAAGGCCCACATCGTTGTGAGGCCACCAGAGGTACTATTAGGGGCCCAACAGAAAATCCTCCAGACAACACACAACCCCCCCCACCCCACGCTTTACTTTCGTCTGCAACTCCACAGACTCATCCGAAAGCAGGTAAGACGAAAACAGAAGCCAAAAAATTAAATAATAGCAGGGTGATAATATGATAAAATCTGAAAATGTGGTAAAAATCAGGTGAGGGCTTTTCAATTTCTGGATTGCTTTTGAAAACACTGTCGATTGTATTTATGGAAGTGGTTGGGTGGGTTAATCAGTGCTTTTGAAAACACTATTGGTTGGGTTTAGGGAAGGAAGAGGGTGGGTCAGATGGACTTAGGTGAGAACAGCAGGCGTGAATGGCATTCGTGAGAGAAATTTGAGATCTCAAAAAATGTACACAGTGGCCTCTGGTGGAACAATGTAGCTCCTGGGACATATTTGGTGCTCTCCAGAAATGTATATAGAGGTACATTTTCCGAATGAGCCTGGGTTGGTAAATACCTTTAATGCAGAGTTGTTGGCACGCAGTGATGTTTTAGTAATATGATGATGATCTTCTTATTTTGACTAAACATGGCTCTTGTAACGTAGATTCTTTTTGTATGAAGCAGAATGGAGAGATGATGAGTCGGGGTGCCCTTGCCCCAGTAGAGCTTTATTTTCATCATGGCAAAAATTAAAGAAATCAGTAATTAGAAATTTGTTTATGTTTAGAAATGTGTTAAAAAAACTTTCCGTTAAACAGAAATGGAGGGGGAAAATATACAGGAGGGCTAATAATTCAGCAGTGCTAATAATTCAGATTTCAACTGTATATGTCTGCTTAAACCAACTTAACCTGCACCACTTACAGGTGCCATCCAGACTCCAGGATCTGATTCTGACGGGCACCGCTGCGCCACCCTGGCCGTGATGGATTGTTCTTTGTCAGGGTTGCCATGGAGACGCGGTCATGCCATTGTCTGACAGCCGAGCTGCCAGGAGAACTATTTCTTGCCGTGTTTTTTTAGGCAAGTAATCGCACTTCACACTGGCAGCTCACACCTGACAGGCAGCTATTATAGCAGCATGCTCTCTTTGCGCAGGGCAGAGCGGCACACACTCCTGTCAGCCGCTCAGGTGTTGTGTGTCACAGTGGCACGTCAGGATTTTGCAGAGTTTTTGGGTCAACATATCAAACATTATTCCAGTCTGAACGTTGAATCCAAATGTTTTTTGACCCCAAAATCTAAACATGCCTAAAAGTTACTGTGAGTTAGTATACACACTTTACCCACAGCTTGAAAATGCTACTTTTCTCTCCATATGCACCAGATACTTTCTTTCTGGGAAAATATTGAAATACTGTGCAATTCTGAGTGTGCTTTACACAGGTGAGTGGGTTTGACAAACTGCCTAAAGGTCACATGGTGTTTTAAATAACATAAACTAAAGAACAATCAAATAACAAAAATAAATGAATAAACAAATGACAAACAAACACACAAACAATAAATAAATAAACTAAACAAACAATCAAATATATAAACAAACAAATGAATAAATAACCTAACAACCAATCAAACAAACAAAAATAAACAAACAAACAAACAAACAATAAATAAATAAACCAAACAAACAATCAAATATATAAACAAATAAACAACCAATCAAACAAACAAAAATAAATAAACAAACAAACAATAAATAACCCAACAATCAGACAAATAAGCAAAAATGAATCAACAACCAAACAATAAATAAATATCCCAACGAACTAACAAACAATCAAATAAATAAACAAACAACCTAACAAACAAACAAAAAATAACCTAACAATGAAACAAATAAACAAAAACAAACAAAAAATAACCTAACAATCAAACTAAAAAACAAAGAAATAAACAAACAATAAATAAATGACCCAACAAACAATCAAACAAATGAACAAAAATGAATAAACAAACAAACAAACAATAAATGAATATCCAAACAAACTAACAATCAAATAAACAAACAATCAAACAAATAAACAAAAAATAACCTAACAAACAAATCAAACAAATAAACAAACAAACCATAAATAAATAACCCAACAATCAAACAAATTAACAAAAAAACAAACAAACAAACAAATTCGGACAATTCAGTATCGGTTCAGTATTAGATCATAACCAGTTATTACATACTGAAGTCATTTATCTCAAATGCACTGTGTCGCGGTAGCTTACTATGGCGAGGGAGGCGAGGGCAAGTAAACACTGCAACTAAAAAAACACAGAAACTCTGCACAATTCATTGCATAATAATAATAATAATAATAATAATAATAATAGCAACTCCAGAGATGAAGAAAGTACAGCCCTTCTCAAGAAGTTGAGTTCCAGAGCCCCAGTTGTGCTAGGAGGTCAAGTCGGTACCGTTCCACCTCCTGCACAAGCTCGGGATCCCTCCTTCCCAGTAAGGTGACATTCCATGTCCCAAGAGCCAGTTTCTGTGCCTGACGACTGGGTTGTGGTGGTCCTAACCTTCAACCACCACCCCTTCCACATTGCACCGGTGCCTTATGGCTCCCCTTGCAGGTAGTGGGCCTGCAGGAGGATGGTCCCACATCGTAATATTTAAAGTATGCATTTAAAATTTTGAACAAATCATTTAAAAATCCCAAAGCTGATAGAGGTTTGCACACAGAATATACACGGAATCTGTGAAATTAAAAAAAGCTGGAAAAAAGGCTGAAATCTGAATGTCCTTAACACATCTCTTTAAAATCATCTATTTTCTGACACTATTTTGGGACAGGCAGGGGATCTGAAAACACAGTGGGATCCAGAGAGAGAAACAAGCAGCAAGTGTCTGCCACTGACCCTCAGTCACTCACATTATGTTCACGCGTGCGCGCGCACACACACACACACACACACACACGCACGCACGCACGCACGCACGCACACGCACACACACGCACACACACACACACACACACACACACACACACACACACACACACACACACTCTCTCTCTGATCAGCATGGCGCTCATGTCCTGTCAGAGTCTCCCACCATCTGGAACTGATAACTGGTGGGAAAAAAAAAAAGAAAAAGACGAGAGAAATTCCCAGCCAGTCGTGATGTAAACAAGAGCTGGTGTTTCCTGCACGACTGCCTCCTGCTCTCCTCTTCTTCTCTTGACTCTTGAATCCTGTTCTCTGTGCTGTAATTACAGTGACGCTGTGAGCATCATTATACGCTCGTCTCCTGCTGTCAGACCCAGAGAAAGATCCCAGCACCGCTGAGAAAAGGAAAACACCAAACACACACAAAACCAGAGGACACTCCACTGACACAAACTCCAACCAATCTGCTTCTAAAGCCAAACGATACATTTCTGAATCCCAATAATCTGCTGCTATCAGACTACAGGAACTCATCACAGATATCAAAACGTGCTATTAACAATCCATTAACTAACACTTGTCTAAGACTAATGTACAGTCAATAATAATGGCATCTCCTTCACTTTGTGCTTCTGCAGAACATCTTTGAAAACATTAATTACACGCACAGCTTGAATTTCACTGCAGATGGTGTTTCACAGCACCTTCGTGTAAAGCTCCGAACATAAACCACTGCTGCATTTCGCCAAGAACTTCATTCAGAAATGTGATATGTCATTTTAGATCTGTTTTATTTTATACGTACCGATTGGTCTTGGTCTGTGTTTGGCAGGAGAGCTGAGCAACACTGGAGTAATGGGAGACTTCAGTTTCTGCAGTGAAAACACACACATGGACTTTAGTTAATACCACCTGTAGAAAACACACTCATTATATGCACCAGACACTTTCTTAAAATCACTGCATATCTGTAGAAAAACACATGTGAGTGGGCTTGATAGACACTCTTCTCTTCATATGCACCGGAGGCTTTACTTATGGCCCGTTTCCACTCAGTGGTACGGTACGGTTTGGTTCAGTGCGTTTTTATGGCCGTTTCCACTGTCAAAAGGCGTACCGAACTGTATCACTTTTTCGGCACCTTTTCGAAAGGGTACCAAAAGGCGGAGCTAGACACGCAGCTGAACGCTATTGGTTTACAGAGATACGTCACTCACTTACGCAACAAGCCAGAATGAAAACAAAGGAACCGCCATGTTTAAAATACACACACAGCCGAGAGATTACAGTGGAATTTTTTATTTATTTATTAGAATATACAAAAGGTACACAATTTGAGATAATGCAAATACAAAGAAAATGAAACAATAACAAAAATACAAAAAATAACAACAATACAATCAAGTACCGGCAGGTGCGTGTGTTTGTGTGTGTGTGTGTAAAGGTAACATGGTAAACAGGTCAGAGTACATACAAAAGGAACAATGACAGTCACTAAATGAAGCAAGTAACTTATATAAGGAGTGACAACAATGCTAGTGATGTAATGATAGTAATAATGACAGTAAACAAGCAAGAAAGGACAACAGTAATAATCATTAACAACAACCACTACAATAATAAAAATAATAATAATAAAAATAAATCCCAAATACTACACCAACTACTACTACTACAGAGAGTTTCTAATGCTACAACTATTACCACTGCTACTACATCCACAACCACTACTACTCCTACAATGTGTACTACTACTGAACCTATTACAACGACTACTACCACTGATACTACTACTACATCTACTATTGATACTACTACAGGAATGACTGCTACTACAACATCTACATCAACAACGTCTACTGCTTCTGATACTACTACACACACAACGACTACTACTACTACACATCCACTACTTCTGATACCACTATACCAACGACATCTACTACTTCAACTACTACTTCAAAAACCCAAACTACAACTTCAACCACTACTACTACTACAACTACAGCAACCTGAATAATGACAATGGTAGAAATACTTGTAATAATGAAAATGAGGGGATAACAGGACAAGTCAGGACAGTACTAATAATAATGATAACAAAATTAAAAGTAATAATATTGATGATAATAGTGAGAAGGGGAATTTTATATACATATAATAACAAGCCATGGTCGACCCGGGCTCAAACAAACCTCACAAAGCCAAAAAGAAGAGCAGATTTACCCTGTGTCCCTTCGTTTTTTTACGAGCCAGTCTGAAAGCGCGAGCGGTTTCGCTTTCATACACCACGCCCACCAAAAGGGTATCCTTGGTAGTGGAAACGCAAGCCTGATAAAGGTGACCCGTACCGACTCGAACCGTACCGTACTGTACCAGTCAGTGGAAACGAGTAATTCAAATTCATCTTATAAGGACTCAATATGGAAAACACTTGTGAATGTGAAAAAAAAAAACATAGTATATGTTTAGTTAGGAGGACAACACAGTGGCTCAGTGGTTAGCACAGTCACCTCACAGCAAGAAGGTCTCTGGTTCGAGTCCCGGCTGGGTCAGTTGCCATTTCTGTGTGGAGTTTGCATGTTCTCCCCATGTTGGCGTGGGTTTCCCTTCCCTATCTATTGGCATTTCCCAGTACTGGGTTTCAGCATCCGCTGTGTAAAACATATGCTGGAATTCCGCTGTGGCGAACTCTGAAATGGAGACTTAAGGCCGTCACGCACCACATGACAGTTGAAAGTATCGCACACCAGACGCGCACATTCGCATGCTATTTTAAACGGAACTATACAGATAGTCGTGGCTGGGTGCCCTGACTTACCCTGATAGAAACCTAGATTTAGAATTCTGAAATGTATGGCGCTGCGTGGCGCTTCTGGTGTGCGACCTGCTTAAGCCAAAGGAAAATTAATGTATGTATAGTTACCGCTTTGGTATGGGATGTTGATCTCTGCTCTGTCGACTTTTGATGTTGAGAATTCAACTCTACAGTCTAACAAAGTGACTTTTATTGACATTTTAGTAGTTTAAAATAATAATATAATGTATAAGAAACAATATATAGAGAAATAAATCATAAATAAAAATAACAGAAAATGTACTGGCAGTTTATTTCAAGTGTTCTGACTATAATATACAACACCAACCCAGACAATATAGCACTTTAAACTATTAAAAATGTTCATAAAAGTCACTTTTTCTAACTTTTCAAGGTAAAACAAGTTGTTGGAAGAAAGATCAAGATCCCATAATGCAATTCAAAAGCAAAAGTAAATGGGGGAAAATAAAAAAATAAAAACGTCTCAGCTGGCACAGGACGTCTACATGACTTCAGATTGACGTACACCAACATTGTGGGGACGTGACGCATTTTGTATGGAAATTAAAATTGAGTTGACATCAGAACCCAACATCAGGCTCAATGTCCAACATCCACCCTAAAAACAACAAAATATTAACATCTTATGCTTCAGATTGACGTTGTGTGGACGTTACCACTATGACATCTAACAGACGTTGGATTCTGGTTGCCATAGCTGACAAATTAATGTCAGTATTTGATGCCAATATTACGTAAAATCAATCTAAAATTGACCAAATATCAACGTCATTTGATGTCGTTATTTGAAATCAAAATGATGTTGTCCTTAGACGCTGGCTAGATATTGAACTTTGGTCATCTGATGTCATGACCTAAATCTAACCCAATATTAACATCTTAATAACGACGTTGTGTGCATGCTAGGATCAATGGCAAAATTCAGAAAACTGCTAATATCCGAATATTTTTTGTACAATGTACTGTATGTTAAGCCGCTTTGACACAATCTCCATCATAAAAAGCGCTAGATACTGAAAAAAAAATAAAGATTCATTGGATTTACAACATTTTTTTAAGTAAGTGGTTGCAAACAATTAATAGGGGCTGAACTTAAATTCAATTGGATATTACTAAATTCAATTCGTTTAAGTTCGGCCCGTATAAATTGTTTGCAACTACTTACCTTAAAAAATTGAGTAAATCCAATGAATTTTTTTTTTTCAGTGATAGAAATAAAGCTGAATTGAATAGAAAAAAAATTATAAGTACAGCATTGAGATTTTCAGCATGACATACATTTGAAGTCAGAATTATTAGTGTAAGAGCCAGTTATGCATAATTCATTTGTGATAATAATTTAGTTAAAAAGGTTAAAGCATGACGAAAATTGATATTTAAATACATTAAGAATTCATTGTGATTTTATTATCTAAAATGCATAATTTAATAATTGATACAATTTAAAAACTTTTACTTTGGTATTTTGGCTTCCGACAGTAATACGTCTTGAGGTCGTTAGTTCATACGTTTAAGGCAGATTGCAGTTATGGATGTTGGAAGCAACACAGTTTTTTGACCGAGCTATGCCGAGCTATATTGATTCTATTGTTACTTTGTATTTTTGTTGCATTTCTTCAGTAAACCTTTTTTAAAAGAAGATTCGGTCTTACTCGCGTTTTTTCAAATACTGGTTGTTGGAATAGAAGCTGCAAAAGGTGGTACATAAGGATCTGCACGAAAGGTGTGCCCCAACAATTAGCCCCCCTTTTAATTTTTTATTTTATTTTTTAAATATTTCCCAAATGATGTTTAATGGAGCAAGGAAATGTTCACAGTATGTCTGATAATATTTTTTCTTCTGGAGAAAGTCTTATTCGTTTTATTTTGGCTAGAATAAAAGCAGTTTTGATTTTTTTAATCACCATTTTAAGGGCAAATTTATTAGCCCCTTTAAGCTAATTTTTTTTGATAGTCTACAGAACAAACCATCGTTATACAATAACTTGCCTAATTACCCTAACCTGCCTAGTTAACCTAATTAACCTAGTTAAGCCTTTAAATGTCACTTTAAGCTGTATAGAAGTGTCTTGAAAAATATCTAGTCAGATATTATTTACTGTCATCATGGCAAAGATAAAATAAATCAGTTATTAGAGATGAGTTATTAACACTATTATGTTTAGAAATGTGTTGAAAATAAATCTTCTCTCCGTTAAACAGAAATTGGTGAAAAAAAAAATAAACAGGGGGGCTAATACTTCTGACTTCAACTGTAGGTGTTCAGATGTTTAAGCACAATATGACCGAACTGAAAGGACAGAAAGATGTCTGATTCACATATGCTTTAGGATTAATTTCTCTCCTCTGGGCACTGTTGTGATCCCGTTGTTGGCTGGGATGTGCTTGAATCTATTCCTTCCTAAATCTGCTCTGAATGGATCTGAGCGCTTGCTGACAGAGCGGTTTTATCTCCACTCCGCCACTGAAGTTCGCATACTGCACTTGACAGTCATCCAGATATTTCTCTCTTCGCCTGCTTTCAGGTTTCTATCATTCTCTCTGAGTCTGGCATCAGTCGGCGCTAAGGTAAATCAGGTCTGAGAGCTCGGCGGTTCATTTTCTGGGATTTGTTCCCAGGTGGAGAGGCGAGAGTGATTGTTGTGTGGTGGCAAGAAAAAAAAAAAAGTCTCTGAAAGCTTTTATCTCCAGAGCGGATGACTCAATCTTTCTCAACTTTTTAAGGAGGAAGAAAGTTTGATGCTGTAAACGATGTGTGATACAGTGCGGTTCACTAAAAAACACTCATTGGATTTACTAAATCTGTTCAAAGCTAAGTGATGGCAAACAACTGAAATGGGCTGAATTTGAACAAACAAATTAATTTGTGTTTAAATTGATATAAATTCCATCATAAGGTGTTAATATTAGGTTAGATTTAGGTCACTAGCACCAGGACAATGTTATTTGGATGTCCAATAACGATGTCAAATGACGTTGACATTTGGTTGACTTTAGGTTGTGTTGGAAAGTGACCAAATCCAACGTCAAGCCAACATCTTAAACCACCGTCATATTGAGGTCAAATACTGACCTTTTTTCGTCAAGTATGGTAACTAAAATCCAACATGATAGACGTCATAGTGGTAACATCAACACAACGTCAAGCTGTTCCATCATTACATACATACCCTATCCCAGGGCCAATCATATCATTCGTTCAATCGTTTTCTTTTCGGCTTAGTCCCTTTATTAATCCGGGGTCGCCACAGCAGAATGAACCGCCAACTTATCCAGCACGTTTTACGCAACGGATGCCCCTCCAGCCGCAACCCATAACTGGGAAACACCCACACACACTCATTCACACACATACACTACAGACAATTTAGCTTACCCAATTCACCGATACAACATGTCTTTGGACATGTGGGGGAAACCGGAGCACCCAGAGGAAACCCACGCGCATGAGGAGAACATGCAAACTCCACACAGAAAACGACAACTGACCCAGCTGAGGTTTGAAGAAGCGACCCTCCTGCTGTGAGGCGAATGTGCTACCCACTGCGCCACCTTGCTGCCCAGGCTTACTTCAGTTTAATTTTATTTATTTAGTTAAATATGAAAAATTGCCCTATTTTATTTAGTAGGAAATAAGGATAACTTATGTTGAATGTTTGGACATTGATGAAGAAAGTCTAACACATTCTGAAGCTGTATTTGGCCGAATGCTTTTCTGTTTGACTACTTGAGAATGAGGACATTATTATTTTGTTTCACTGCGAAATGATTAGCCTATTTCTAAGTGTTCTGACTCTATTTCTATAACAGCATCTCTCTTCAAAAACAAAAGCACAGGATTTAGGAAATCACACAATTCACAGTGATGCTGGCCTTAGAAAGCACAATTAATGCTAAATATTTGGAAACAGAAGTGTGTTGTTCTAGCTTGACCTCATTATTATCCATGTTTAATTCTGCAAGTGGCATCCAGTCATCTTCTCTGAAAGTTTTTTTCAATATTTAATCCAATTTCATGCAATAAATGTCAACTTTTGGTTCAGTCCAAACAACATTAGGCAAATAAATAAATACACAAGAATGAAAAGAAATGCATTCAAATGCATTAGATTAATATCAATATTCATTCATTCATTCACTCATTTTCCTTTAGCTTAGTCCCTTTATTCATTAGGGGTTGCCATGGTGGAATGAACCGCCAACTTATCCAGCATATGTTTTACACAGCGGATGCCCTTCCAGCTGCAGCCCAGTACTGGGAAACAGCCATACACTCTTGCATTCACACACCTAAAGTGCATGTGTTTGGACTGTGGAGGAAACCGGAGCACCCGGAAGAAAACCTACGCCAACACGCGGAAAACATGCAAACTCCACACAGAAACGCCAACGGGGCTTGAACCAGCAACCTTCTTGCTGTGAGGCAACAGTGCTACCCACTGAGCCACCATGCTGCCTCAAATGCATTAGAAAAATCTAAATTAGGCCTCTGAACAAGACCCTTTTGGTAAAAAATAAATAAACTATTGGTCAAATCCCACATCTGCAAATGCAAAAATCAATAGGGTTCAACTGGGTTGTAACGCGTGTTGCCAGATTGAGGTAAGAAATCCTTCCAGATTTGAATGCTTCTTCAACTGTATTAGTTTCATACAATATCTGGCAACTTGAAAAACATGGACAAAAAGTGATTTTTGATAACTATATTGGACCATACAAATTACAGGAGTTTCATAGAAGAAATAACAAAATGGGAGGGTGGCCGGAGATGGCTATAAAAAAACGGAAGACTCCCAGGAAAAATGAGTGTTGGCAGGGATGATTTAAAGACACAAAATAAAGTCACGTAGTCTGAACGGCACAGCAATCTGCCCATTTTTAACCCTTGTGTGCTGTTGGGGATGTTTTCATCCACTCTGGGGTGATTTTAAGCCTTAAATTGGCAACAATTTTCTCTGTGTTTCAGCAAATGGAATGATTTTTGGCGCCAAATCATATTTGGACACATATTTTGGAAAAATGCTTTGAATATTAAAAAAAAAGAAATCCACAATACACTCTGGGCAAATTTACTACCCTTTCATTATGTTGGGGGCTGTTTATGCCCCATTGACTTCCATTACACTGACATTTATTGACTGCAACACGCAGACATGCTGACATGACAGCATACAATCATGCATTCTTGATTGTTGCTGATTTTCCCTTTTTCAGAAAAGGTTTAATTACATTCATTCAATCAATTTCCTTCAGATTAATCCCTTTATTCATCAGAGGTCCCTACAGCAGAATGAACTGCCAACTTATCCAGCATATGTTTTACACAGCGGATGCTCTTCCAGCTGAAATCCAGTACTGGGAAACACCCATACACATACACTACCTGGGATTTTTCCTGGGATTCTCCCGTATTTTAAAGTTCTGTCCCGCTATCATCCCGTAAAGGTATTTTCCCGTATTTCTCCTGTATTTTCATTCTTTCTCTGAAGAGTGGCAAATATTACATTAAAGAGCCGAGCCTCCCTATATGCAACCCATACCGCCAAACCACCAGGGGCTGCCTTTGCTCTTAAATGGGAGTCTGTTCTGTGCTAGATCAAATTTACCACGTTTTATAAATACTAATTTTCTATAATTATAAAAATATTCTAACAATTAAAAGTAATCAACAGCAATAAATAATAAATACACAAATAATAATAATAATAATAATAATAATAATAATAATAATAATGATAATATTTAAGATAAAAATCTAAAACAGTTTAAGGTTTCCTTTTGATCAAATTTTTACAATTTTAGACGGACTCACATTTAATAAAAATATTTCCCACGAAAGTCAGTTCCATAGTTATAAATAGACACGGTTTCTCAAACGGATTTTGTACAGGCGATTTAAATCGTAGCGAAAGTGGACACTGGGTTTTGGGTGCATGTTTAAACAGACATATACAAAAAAATATAATAATAATAATAATAACAACATCTAAACATGTTGATCTTGGTGGGTTTTCTTTTAAACATAACTAATTTTGTCTTAAATGTGCATAAAAAGTTTCCCAGTGATGGGTTGCGGCTGGAAGGGCATCCGCTGCGTAAAAACGTGCTGGATAAGTTGGTGGTTCATTCCGCTGTGGCGACCCCAGATTAATAAAGGGACTAAGCCGAAAAGAAAATGAATGAGCATAAAAAGTTAGGAAAGCAATCAAATGCTTTCATTATGCATCAGTGACACCTTTGTTATTTAACGTAATCGAACGAAAAATCAAAATGAGATTTATCCCAATAGTATCTGGATGCAGCCTTTATGATGCAAGCTGAGATTGCATCGCTCAGAGATGCAATGTCAGACACAATGCACTCAGTGGAGCTAGTGATGTCACTTTGAGGGGTAGGGTTAGGGGTAGGGTGAGCATTAAAAATTGGATGCATTAGATGCAGCTCAGATTGCATCTCCACTGCAGTCTGAGTCTGCAGCCAGACACCTCTCATTTATTCGCTGCTCTTTAATCAGAATGTTTAAGTTATGCAGTGAAGAAAAGGTTAATGAGATTTGATAACTTGATTCAAATTCTTTATAATAGTTACTCATTTAAATAGGCTAAACTGTTTGATCATTTATTTGCGGCTTTTTCTAATGTATACTATTTATACTATGCTTTGTAAATAATAATAGTAATAATGATTGTACATCTTACTGATGAACATATTTAGTCATTTTGGGAATTTTTATTTTATTTTTTTTTTTTTTGGAGGGGGGTAAACCCTTATTTTCACATCCCAATATTAACAGACATGCCTTCTTTCTGTGAGGCGACAGTGCAAACCATTGAGTCATCGTATTGCCCGAGGTACAATTTGTAATCTGTAATTCAATTTCATCAGTACACAAGGGTTAGTCATGTGGTGTGAACTAGACTTTTTTGGTAAACATAAATAATAAACTCTCAGTCAAATCCCAGATCTATAACCTGTGCAGAAATCAACAGCGCAACTGGGTTGTAATGCATGTTGCCAGATTGAGGTAAAAAAAACGCTTTAAGATTTGAATATTTTTTCAATTATTTGAGCTGAAGAGTTTCATACAATATCTGGCGACTTGGAAAAACATGGAAAAATGGGATTTCTTGTAACTAGATTGGAGCATACACATTACAGGAGTTTCCCAGGAGAAATAACAAAACGGGAGGGTGGCGGAAGATAGCTATGAAATACAGGAGACTCCCAGGAAAAATATGTTATTTAACATAATCAAACGAAAAATCGAAATGAGATTTATCCCAATAGTATCTGGATGTAGCCTTTATCATGCAAGCTGAGATTGCATCGCTCAGAGCATTAAAAAGCATTGGATGCAGCTCAGATTGCATCTCCACCGAGTCTGCAGCCAGTTAACTCATTTATTCGCTGCTCTTTATTCAGAATGTTTAAGTTATGCAGTGAAGAAAAGGTTAATGAGATTTGATAACTTGATTCAAAGTCATGTGGTGTGAACTAAAATTGAGATGTGGGCCAGTAACGTATTGAGATTTGCAGAAATATACATGTCGGCCTCTAGTGGATTATCGAGAAGGACGTGCAAATGGCACATATAAGAAAATATGGCCCAGTAACGTATATGAGACTGTCAAAATGTACGTGTTGGCCTCTAGTAGATTTGTAGGGGAGGAAACATGCGAGCAGACATACCTCTGGAGACATATTTCACAGCTCCCAAAAAATGTAGCCCTGGAGTCTTACAGTATCTCTAATGAGTCTCTCCTGCACTTACTCATTTTGATATGATCCTTTCTCACCTGCTGACACCTGCTGTTGTCCTGTCGGTTGTTGGGGGCGTCCGTCAGGATCACGTGTCTTTGTATGGGCAGCCAGCCGAATCGAACAGGAGCGAGAGCACAGAAATTTGCTTTTTCAGCACTGGGAACA
This sequence comes from Danio aesculapii, assembly GCF_903798145.1. NCBI lineage: Eukaryota > Metazoa > Chordata > Actinopteri > Cypriniformes > Danionidae > Danio > Danio aesculapii. The sequence continues at coordinate 46,033,662 of NC_079446.1, read as the reverse complement.
GGCTTAATGTGAACAGACTCCATGCTGCTCAGGGAGCTTTCACAAACACTGGAACAAGCACTTGGTGTCTGATTCTTTCTGCGAAGAGAGTTCAGATCCAGACAGAGTGGGTTACTTCCTGTCATTTCGTTCGGGAGAGCCGGCATAGACACGGTCCAGTCGGAAAACTCAGGTACTTGTTTCTGAAGCCGGCGGGATTGAAGTCTCTCTAGTGTTTGAAGCCATTTGTCCATCCTGCCACCTTCAATGCAGCTCTGAGGACGAGCTCCGCGAGGGGGCTCATTCACCTGCGCCGTGGGGCCCTCATAATAACCTCGCTCTCCAGGCCTCCTCCATGATGAGGACCTGCGGAGGAAGCTCATGCTGTTTTTGCCAGATGCATCATGAGGCTGAAGGAGCCGCCGCCAGCCCTCAGGCTTCACGTCCGCCATTATAAACTCTGAGGAAGACATAGAAATGGATTTTAAGCACAAGAAAGCAAGTACTTGTGTCAGTTAATGTATCAGTATTTTCAGAACAACATTAAGTCAACATATAAGCATGCTTACTGCACTTCACTCTCATTTTCCACTAAGAAATACACCAAAATATCCTTCAAAATACCCTGTTAAAGAATTCTTGCTGCCTAAAAGTTTTTTTGTTATAATAAATGAACTTTGAGTCATCTTTCTCAATACACGACAGTCAAACTGACTAAAATATTAAGTTAAACATTCTATAACAATAAATATTTAGTTGAAATCTAATCAACTACCTATAATTTAATTAAACAAAAAATATTTGTTGTCATTACATTACAGTTAATGATCAAATGCACTGAAAAAAATGATTCAAAGAGGATTCCTTGAATTTACTAAATGTTTTTAAGTTAAATGGTTGTAAACAGTTTATTTGGTCTGAATTTAAACAAACAAATTAAGCTAAACATTACTAAACTCAATTTGTTTGTTTAAATTCAGACCAAATAAACTAAGTTAAGCATTACTAAACTCAATTTGTTTGTTTAAATTCAACACATAAATTGTTTGCAACCATTCTGCAGACCTCATTTGAGTTTTCAGATTTATCTAATGCTTTCAACATAGATTTTGGTAACACTTTACAATACGGGACATGTAGGTAATGTTTTTAAGCTTGAGCATCATATATAATTATGGTTCATCATTTACTAATGCATTAATCAATGCACTTCGGGTTAACATGGACTAACAATCTTTATTTTCATTAACTAACATTAAGATACTATAAAAATAAATAAATACTGTAAATACTGTAGTAATTTTATTGTTCATTGTTTGTAAATGCATTATTTAACAATAACTACCAATATTATAAAGTATTGGCTACATTTTTTTTAACAATGACATCCTAATTAAAATTTTTCACCCAAACATTTTAATTACCCATGATTTACTCTCCCTTGTGTGTGTTTTTTTTTCTAGTTGAACACAAAATAAATGTTTTTTAAAATGCTTGCTGACACATTGACTGGCAAACTAAATAAATAAACAAAAAAAAAAAGAAATAAACAAATACAATTTAAATAAATAAATAAATAAATAAATAAATAAATAAATAAATAAATAAATAGAAATCAAGGTGACATGGCGGCGGTAGTGCTGTTGCCTCACAGCAAGCTCAGTTGGTTCAGTTGGCGTTTCGGTGTGGAATTTGCATGTTCTCCCCACATTTGCGTGGGTTTCCTCCGGGTGCCTGGTTTCCCCGATAGTCCAAAGACATGCAGTACAGGTGAATTGGGTTGGCTAAATTGTTCGGAGTAAGTATGGATGTTTCCCAGGGATGGGTTGCAGCTGGAAGGGCATCCGCTGCATAAAACATGTACTGGATAAGTTGGCGGTTCATTTTGCTGTGGCGACCCCGGATTAATAAAGGGACTATGCCGAAAAGAAAATGAATGAATGAAATAAGAAATAAATTAAAATAAACAAATAAATAAAAAAAATTTAATTATTATAAAAAAATTAAACAAATAAATGAAATAAATAAACAAATAAATAAACATAAATAAATAAAAAATAAACCATAAAAATAAATAATTAAACAAATAAAATAAAAACCAAATAAATAAAAATAACATAAATAAAAATAAATAAACATAAATAAATAAAAAAACAACAAATAAATAAACAAATAAAAATAAATAAATAAAAATAACAAATAAATAACAAATAAATAAACAAGTAAAAAATAAATAATAAATAATAAATAAATAAACAAGTAAAAAATATATAATAAATAACAAATAAAAATAAATAAACAAATAAATAAAAATAAATACATCTAAATAAAAAACAAATTAAACATAAAATAAACAACAAGTAACAAATAAATATACTTACAATAAATTAACATGATTACAAACAAATTAACATAAATAAAAAAATAAATAAATAAAATAAACAAATAAACATAAATAAAAACAAACAAACATAAATAAATAAATAAAAATAAATAAACATAAATAAATAAAACAAATAAGTTTAAAAATAAATAAAAATAAACATAGGTAAAATTAAATAAGCAAAATTAAAATTAAATAAAAATTAAATAAGTATGTGTGAGTAAATACATACATACATACATCGCTAATGGGTCCCAACAACCAGCAAAATAAGTGAATGGTGAGTAAATGACCGAATATTCGGTTTTTTTGCATAAACTATCCCTTTGAGCTCAGATTGTGTCCTCTCAAAAAAGCCAGTAAACATCTTGCACAAACATGCCCAAATGACAGCAACACACAGACTGACATAACACTATCCACATTATTGTTTACCTGTGTCACGCGGCTCTATAGAAGACGACACGGTCTGACTTCAAGAGGCGAAAACAGTGAAACAATCCCAGCTTTCCTTCCAAGTCTCCTTCTGTGGGGCCGCTGGTGCTGTCTCCTCTCAGCCATGACTATAAATGTGTGTGTGCGCCAGTCGAAAACCAACAAAAGACTTACAGAACAACTTCTATTTTTTACTGGGAGAGAGATGTGTGTGGCTTTGTCTGTGTGTGTGTGTGTGTGTGTGTGTGTGTGTGTGTACTTGACCGCAGCCAGCAAATACCCCCTATTTCAACTTAGACATACTGGCTTCGAGTGGTTTTGTTTACTTCTGGAAATGCTTTTAGCGTTCATCTACATTTTAACACAGATACAGTGTTGTCTGGGATATACGGAAACACATTTCGTGGTAAAAGTGCACTATAGTTACATTGGCAACACTTTAAAATAATAGTCAAGTAATTAACGCATTTACTAACATAAACTAACTGTTAGCAATACATTATTTACAGTATTTATTCATCTTTGTTTTAGTTTACGTTATTTAAGTTAACATTTTAACTGCCCCACCAAGATAGACTGCATTTCTTAACACCTACTGTCGCTAGTGTCACAGCCAGGCCAGGTTCTCCCCACTCTCAATCGCCACAATCAGCACGATCACAGTCACCTGAATCCTAATCAGTCCCGCACCCGCAAGTCATTCTCGATCATCACTCCAGCACTTTAAAGTCCCTCACCATCCAACACTCAGCGTCCGGCCTCGTCGCAAGACACAAGGCCAAACTCGCACGGTCAGTGATAGCGAGCAATTCCTAAAAGGTACTTATTTGTCTCGTTTCCCTGTTGTCTCCGGTATATATCCGTTTCTCCTTCCTAGTGTGGTTCCCTCCTGGTCTCGCGTCAAAAGATGATGCCATGCGCTTTATGAGCTACGCTGCTCACACAGTTGTTGCTTGCGCTCTTTAGTTATGTTGTCTCTGTCAATCTAACAGTGATGGGTGAGAATCACTTGACTGGCTCCAAGGTGCGCTATTTGCACTTAGCCTAATAGACACTCCACAAGTGGCATTTCTTTCTACCTATCAGATTTTGCTCCCCAGTGTAAATTTTAATGTGGAGTAGTGTGGTATGAAGCTGTAATATTGCCCTAACCTCAACCTCAGAACCATTCAACTACACTGTCGGTAGCATAATCTTGGTAGGATAAAATGTCAGGACACCGGCCCTGCCACGGTCAATATACTTTTTCCCCCAACACATCCCATAATTTCTAAAATATCAGCCTCTACCAATTATTGATGTCCATTTATGGTTGAAGTACTTTTGCTATGAAAATATGAACTGTAAAGTTAACTTTTTATTGTAAACTGAATCGTCTTTATTTATTAAAGCATATTTGCCACTAAATATTTCAGGTTCACAGTAAATTACACGGTTTGTTTTTACAAAAAAACTACATCAATTGTAGTGCAGGATGATTTCTTCATGGTTTGTGTGATTTTGTATTTAAATAATGTTAGTTCATATTAACTTGCAGTGACTAACACTAACAAGAACAACGTTGTAATTTAATAATGCGTAATGTTGAACCATGATAATAAGTGCTTTACAACATTAGTATGAAAAGTTAATGTTAATAAATTAACTAGCATTAAATATTGAACCATTATTGTAAAGTGTTACAGAGGAATCTGCAGTTTTAAATAAGGAAACGCATTACTGCCTTTACGGAAATGCAATCTCCTGCCTTTTTTTTTTATAACAAGGAAACTATCTGAACTTTTTCTGGGTCTCTTTTTTTGCAAGTGCACTTGCTGCTTCGACACTGGGGCACTGGGGCTGGTTTTAACAAGATAAAGAGTGGGCGGTTGCTAGGTAGTTGCTTACTTAGGCTGGTCGATATGGCTCGGCTTCCTCCTGCAATATAAATTAGGTGGATTTAATTTTTTTTTTTTTGCATTATCCACCAGACCAAAACTCTGATCACTTAGAAAACTGAGAGGACATTTTTGTTTAACAAGCGGCACAATTTTAACAGTCATTTATGCCTTTAACACAAACTTTCCTGAAGCAGTTTTTTAATACTTCAAGTTCAAATTACTAGCCCTGTAAATGTGAGTAATAATAATAGCTATGATTGCCTAAGCAAACATTCACTTTTACCATATTTACTGCAAAAAATCCTTTCAGAAAGTATAGCAGAACTATAGAGGGTATCAAATGATGAAACAATATTCATGTACAATATATACAAATCAGAATTATTAAACAGCCTTTGATTTATTTATTTTTCTTTTTTAAATATATTTCAAATGATGTTTAACAGAGCAAGGAAATTTTCACAGTATGTCTGATAATATTCTTTCTTCTGGAGAAAGTCTTATTTGTTTTATTTTGGCTAGAATTAAAGCAGTTTTTAATTTTTTAAACACCATTTAAAGGTCAAAATTATTAGCCCCCCCCCCCCCTTTTTTTCGATAGTCTACAGAACAAACCATCATTATACAATAACTTGCCTAATTACCCCAACCTGCCTAATTAACCTAATTAACCTAGTTAAGCCTTAAATGTCACTTTAAGCTGTATAGAAGTGTCTTGAAAAATATCTAGTCAAATATTATTTACTGTCATCATGGCAAAGATAAAATAAATCAGTTATTAGAATGAGTTAATAAAACTGTTATGTTTAGAAATGTGTTGAATAAATCTTCTCTCCGTTAAACAAAATTGGGGAAAAATAAACAGGGGGGCTAATAATTCTGACTTCAACCGTTTAATATCCTGGCAAAACAAATATGTGGCCCTGAAGTGTTATGTTGCACACGTATATTGGCAATAGCCAAAAATACAATGTTTTGGTTAAAAATATAGATTTTTATTTTATGCCAAAAATTATCAGAATATGAAGTAAAAAAAATGACACCAATGGAAAGTTTATTTATTCCACTTTCAGACAATGCATAAATCTTAATTAAAAAAATTACATCAATACAATTGTACACTCACCGGCCACTTTATTAGGTATACCTATCCAATTGCTCATTAACGCAATATTTCTAATCAGCCAATCACATGGCAGCAACTCAATGCATTTAGGCATGTAGACATGGTCAAGACGATCTGCTGCAGTTCAAACCGAGCATCAGAATGGGGATGAAAGGTGATTTAAGTGACTTTAAACGTGACATGGTTGTTGGTACCAGACAGGCTGGTCTGAGTATTTCAGAAACTGCTGATCTACTGGCATTTTCACACACAACCATCTCTAGGGATTACAGAGAATGTTTCAAACAGAGAAGAAAATATCCAGTGAGCGGCCAGTTCTGTGGGCGTAAGTTGATGCCAGAGGAGAATGGCCAGATTGGTTCCAGCTGATAGAAAGGCTCAAATAACCATTCGTTACAACCGAGGTCTGCAGAAGAGCATCTCTGAACACTTTGAGGTGGATATGCTACAGCAGCAGAAGACCACAACCGGGTGCCACTCCTGTCAGCTAAGAACAGGAAATTGAGGCTACAATTCACACAGGCTCACCAAAGTGGACAATAGAAGATTGGAGAACGTTGCCTGGTCTGATGAGTCTCCATTTCTGCTGCAACATTCGGATGGTAGGGTCAGAATTTGGCATCAACATCATGAAAGTCATGGATCCATTCTGCCTTGTATCAATGGTTCAGGCTTGTGGTGGTGGTGTAATGGTGTGGGGGATATTTTCTTGGCACACTTTAGACCCATTAATACCAATTGTGCATCGTGTCAACACCACAGCCTACCTGAGTATTGTTGCTGACCATGTCCATCCCTTTATGACCACAGTGTCTCCATCTTCTGATGTCTACTTCCAGCAATATAACACATCATGTCATAAAGCACAAATCATCTCAGACTGGTTTCCTTGAACATGACAATGAGTTCACTGTACTCAAATGGCCTCCACAATCACCAGAGCTCAATCCAATAGAGCACCTTGTGGATGTGGTGGACGGGAGATTTGCATCATGGATGTGCAGCTGACAAATCTACATCAACTGCGTGATGCGATCATGTCAATATGGAGCTAAATCTCGGAGGAATATTTCCAGTATCTTGTTGAATCTATTCCAGAAAGGATTAAGGCAGTTCTGAAGGCAGAAATGGGGCCAACCCTGGGTACTAGTAAAGTGTACCTAATAAAAACTAAACAACATTTATTTAACAAACAAACTCTTCTCCTCTTAGAAACTGCAAAACAACACACCTAAAAAACACTCTAAACAATCACATAGAAACACCATGGCAACCACCAACATTCTGGCAACCATCACATTGCTTTATTAACAAACAGTAATGAGAGCATGTTCAGAAATGGCCTTTTCTGAATTTATTTAAAGACACACACAGATGAGGGTCAGAGGCGTAACATCTGACACACAGAGCCGTTGTGTCCCGTGGTTTAGAGCTGGGCATGTGACGGCTAGCGCTGCCGGGTGATTAGCGCTTCAGGGAGATGCATCAGATGATGAGCTTGCTCATGTTTGTGTCAGGCTTCCCACATGATCTCTCCAGAAGACACATGTTAAAGCTACTTCAGGGTGAATGTGCTCAGGCCCCAGTGTTTCTGTAAATAACCCATCGGTCATGCTGCTTCTGAATAGTGTGCACTGTTTAAAAAAAAAGAGTCCTTAGACCTGGATTGAAATGGAGATCAGTGATTTCTACAACATCTCATGTCCGTTTATGCCCTTTTGCACAATATAGCATAAGTCTTCTGAATGTTTAGTGACCTTTTAGCTCAATATCTACTGACTCATTTATTATTTCATGATGGTGATAGAGGTTTGGGGGGCAGAAGCAAGAGCATGCTGTTTTTGGGGACTGTCTCTTTAAATGCTAATGAGCTGCTACTCTACTATTGTTCGGATCATTTTTACTGACTCGGATCTTTGAGTCTTGTTCATCGAGATGAACGAATCTTTTTTTCGAGTCATTTCGTTAATTTGGTTTCAATTTGCCAAAATATTATTCAAATGTTACGGAATTGCTTCCAAACACACATCTACACCGAGCCCAAAAGGTTGATCCACACGACAAATAAGTCATAATAGTATACTATAAGAAGGAGAAAATAAAAATTCAATGTTTACCTGCTCTTTTGTCTATGAGGTATTTTTGTCTCTTTGCTCAGCTCACCTCTTCATGTCTTCAAATGTCAGTGGTTCATTCACGGTCATACTGACAGTCACATATAATCTTAACCAATGTACACAGTCTGAGCAGATAGGAGCCATGATGATTAGTTCACCTTCGAGTCT
>NC_079446.1:45826005-45857485 GCF_903798145.1 Danio aesculapii | reverse complement strand
TCAGCTGCAGATGTGAATGGTGGAAGAAAGTAGTTCCTCTTACAAAAGGATTTTTGACACTGTTAGATTTTTTATATACGATTATGTTGTCAAATTGTTGTATTAAACGCAATATCACACTTAGTAGCAGTGCCATATGGCCGTTTATCATCACTTGTGGGACACTAAGGGCGTACTCATACTATGAACAGTTGCCTTTTACCGGGCCAAAGCATGCTTGTCCCCTCTCCCGTCTCCCCCGACGGCCCGCACTCACATTACATTCATTCCTGAGCATGCTTTCGTCATCGATGATGCGCTGCTCAGTTTAGCCCTCTCGCTCAGCACAGTGGAGATTTCTTTAGTTATATCGTTTTAGTGGTTTGGGTTGCAGTGAAACGCAGTCAAATATTTTGCTGAACAGATCCGCCACTTATGACTCTCATAAACAATTATAAACTCATCGTGCTGCAGGAATTAGGAGGTTTGCTAAAGGTGCATCTGTCGTGCAGTGAGGGGTTTGCGTCTTTTTAATAATCTACGACAGTTTGTGTTCATTGAACAGTAAGAATGATTAATAAACACATATGAAACAATCCCTTAAAAATCGCCTCTCGTCTTCAGTTTTGGGCTCGGGCGCACTTTGCACTACAAGTGTACCGCGTCAAAGCCCAAGTGAACCACGCTCTGCCACACCTCTTCCAACCGGGCCAGGGCCAGCCATGTGAACCATGCATGAGCCTGATTCAGAGCACTCACACTTCTCAAACGATCCGGGAAACAGGCTTGGCCACGATTCAGATAGCATAGTGCGAGTACGGCCGAAGGCACTTGGCCTGTGGCCTCGAGCCAATGCATGTCTCCCATCAGTGACGATATACAGCCATATTGCACTGCTATGAGTATATAGACAGACAGACAGACAGACAGTGCACCCGGAATGTATTGATAGCGCTTCACTTTTTCCACTTTTTAATGTTACAGTCTTATTCCAAAATGGATTAAATTCATTCATTTCCTCAAAATTGTACACACAATCCCCCATAATGACAATGTGAAAAAAAGATTTGTTATTGTTGCAAATTTATAAAAAATAAAATAAGCTGGAAAATCACATGTACGTCAGTATTCACAGCCTTTGTTTAATACTTTGTTGATGCACCTTTGGCAGCAATTACAGCCTCAAGTCTTTTTGAATATGATTCCACAAGCTTGGCTCACCTGTCTTTAGGAATTTTTGCCCATTCCTCTTTGCAGTACCTCTCAAGCTCTATCACGTTGGATACGAAGCAACAGTGTTCAGCCATATTCAGATCTCTCCAGAAATGTTCAATAGGGTTTAGATCTGGGCTCTGGCTGGGGCACTCAAAGGCATACACCTAGTTGTTGTGAAGCCACTCTATTGATATTTTGGTGCTGTGCTTTTGTGTGTGTGTGTGTATATATACATACATATATATATATATATATATATACACATACATTAATGTATTTTAATAATTTATTTCTATAACATTAATTTTCTTATTGTTTATACATTTATTTATATTTTAACATCTTGTTTTTTTATTTTATTTTTAAATGCACCTTATTTTTTGGCATTTGTGCTTGTTTTTGGTTTTACTTTGAAGTGTGCTTGAGAATAATGAACAGTCAGCAGGAGCGTGAAGAATATGTCATGTGTGTTTGACAGGTTTGATAGTGTAGTTGTTTGTGTTTTGATGGAGGGCTGCTGTAATGTAAATGCTCTGGATGAGGGTGTGTATGTGTGTGTGTGTGACCTCAGAGCTCCAGAAAATGATCCAGCACTAATAGCACGAGCGCAGGCCATCTCTGAGCACTGAGTGACTGACTGAGGAATCCTCCTGTGTTTGTCTGCATCTCTGCCCTTCAGAATACATTACAGAGCAATTCATCAGCCTGATCATACCCTAATCACCTGCTACACTACAGCTGACACTCAACTGACACTCTAACGTGTGTGTGTGTGTGTGTGTGTGTGTGTGTGTGTGTGTGTGTGTGTGTGTGTGTGTGTGTGTTTGTAAATGAGTCTTTGTGTTTGTGAATGTATTTGTGGACGTGTTTGTGTGTATGCGTGTTTGTGTGCTTTTGCTTGTAAGTGTGTTTGCATGTGTGCGAGTGCATTTGTGAGCATGTTTGGGTGAGATAGGGTTTGAGAATGTGTATGTTTGAGAGTGTGATTGATTTTATGAGTGTGTGTTTTTAAGTGTTTGTGAGTGTGTTTCAGTGTATCTTTGTGTGTGTGTTTTAGCATGTGTTTTGAGACTGAGCATGTCTGTGTGTTTGTCTGCTTTTGCTTGTAATTGTGTTTGTGTTTCAGTGTTTGCTTTTGCTTGTTTGTAAGAGTGTGTGTATGTGTGTGTACATTAACACAACATGAGATTGAATTTATTTTTTAAATTTGCAAAAGTTCTGATGAAAACTGTGTACTATGAGCTACAGGCACTCGGTTGTGAGGGTTAATTTTAGGGTAAATGGCTAGTGTGTGTGTGTGTGTGTGTGTGTGGAGTTTGATGCGTTGTTTCTGATGTGTGTTTGTAATGCTCTGGTCAGTTTGATGCTGTAGATTTGCATACTGAACACAACAGTGTGTTTCTTCCTCTGATTCAGATGAAATGAGCTCCTGATCATCTGCTGTTTGTGTGTGTGTGTGTGTGTGTATTTCCTTCAGGCTTTATGAGAACAAAGGAGAGAGTGATTTCATGGAGTCTCTCAGGAATCTCTTCGCTTCGTTTAACGCCATGATGAACAGCGGTGCTGAAGGGACCGGCGGGGTGAAGGTGAGATGTGTGTGTGTGTGTGTGTGTGTGTGTGTTATGAAATGGCTGGTTAAATGCTGCTGTAATCGAGCGTTCGGTTAAGAGAAATGAAGATGCAGTCATTTACTCATCTGTCATAGCTTACGTGACTATTTTTTACTAATAGAGATAGTTTGCAGAATGTTCCTGCTGCATTTATACTTACAACAGTGTTTAGGGCTGTAATAATAAAATTAAAATAAAATAACTACTTAAATAAAACAGACCTAAGTTTAACAAAATTAATCAAATCTAGTCTAAAATAAAATTAATTAAAATAAATTAAATTAAATGTAAAATGTGAAATTGAAATTCAAATCTTGTCTAATCTATGAAGAAATAAAATTAAAAAAAGAATAAAATGTTATTAAATAAAAAATATTAAATTAAACTAGTCCAATCCAGTCTAAAATTATAATTTATAATTTATAATTATAATTAAATTATACAGTCTAAAGTATAATGAAATTAATAGAAATAAAAAAATATTCAAATAATGCAAGTTAAATTAATCAAATCTAGTCTAATCTGATAAAATAAAACAAAAACAAATAAACAAAAAAATAAATAAAATTCAATTAAAAATATTTTCAATTAAATCAAATCTAGTCTAAAATAAGTCAATTTACTTAAAAAAAGAATTGAAATTAGTTCAAATTCAAATTAAATGAATCAAATCTAGTCAAAACAAATAAAATAAAGCTGGATGGATGGATAATGTATAAATAATTTGATGCAATATTATTATAAATTACTTTTGTTTTTACTATTATTGACTATTATTGAATTTTCCATAAGCATGTTCCTATTCCAGCAAGTAAAAAGCACAAATATAATAAAATAAAATAGAATAAAACATTAAATACAATAAAATAGAATAATTAATTAAATGTCATTAAATTAAATAAAATTATTTCAAATTAAATTAATTAAACCTAGTCAAAAATAAAATAAACTTAATTGAAATTCCATTAAATTAAATGTAAAAATTATTCAAATGAATTGAAACTAAATAAAATCTTGTGTAATCTATGATGTAATAAAATAAAAAATAATTTAAATAAAAAAATATTTAAATAGGTCTAGTCTAAAACAAATAGAAATTTAATTACATTTAAAATTATTCAAATTAATTCAAATTAAATAAATTAAATCTTCTCATCTATGAAAAAAACAAATATTAAATGAGTCAGATTTAGTCTAAAATAAATTACGTTAAATAAAATAAGTTACGTTAAATAAAATAAAATAAAAACATTATTCAAATTAACTCAAATTAAATGAATCAAATTTCATCTAATATATGATTAAAACAAAATCTAAAATTAAATTTAAAAATAATAATTCAAGTTAATTCAAATTCTAATCAATTAGTCTAATCTAAACAATTAAAATAAAGATGGATGGATGATGTATAAAAAATGTGATGCAATATTATTCTACATTATTTTATCAATGAATTATTGACTCAAATGATTTTTTCATAAACATATTCTTCTTCCTGCAAGGAAAAACACAATATTAAACAGATATTCTGTCTTTGTTTAGTGCTATTTCTGGAGTTTAGAGCTTTATTCTATTACTATATGACTTAATTAATTCATGATATAGGTTTAAAAAAATACACATGTTTTTAGAAATGTTATATTCTTAATAAATTGCCTAAATGACTATGTTATTCAAATGATCACATATTTCTGTATTTTCTAATCCAATGCATCCGTGCTTGAATCCGTTTTTTCGAAAGACATTTCCTGTGTCTTTCAAAAGTTCTTTCACTGAACAGAAAAGGCAATGTTTTTACCAGTCATGAGCTGAATATATATGTAAACACGTGCTTCCAGAATGCCGTTGTGTTTCTCCTGTATCAGTGTTGTGTATGTGTGTGTCTGTGTCTTTCTCTCGTCCTCTGAGCTCTTCTTTTGTCTGTTTTCGTCCTCTTTAGCTTCTCCTCAAGGTACTTTATCTCTCCTCTTCTCCTTCCACCTGCTTCTCCACTCCTCCTCCGTCATTTGTGTGCAGTTTATTTTGTGCCTGACCTTTCCTGTCACTTGTGTTTTGCGTTCACACACCTCTGGACAGACACACACGCACAGTCTTGTTCCTATATCCCGGGTGGGGACTCTCATGGATGCAATGATGTACTATAACCTTTTACACCTTTACATTTTCAAAACACTTCATTCTGTGTGATTTATGAGCATCTTTACTCATGGGGATCTCAATTTTGGTCCTCGTAAGTCTGTGTGCATAAGGGTTTAAGTCCTCATCGGAATTTAAAAACAAGTACACGCGCGCACACACATTGGTATTGGTGGTTTACAGGGGTCGTCCATTGGCACTATGTATTTTATGCAGTAAACACAGCTTATTACATGGCCCTAAACCCAACAGTAGACCTATGGTGAAATTTGGTTGTCAAAAGACCCCGTTAAGTATGATTCCGGAGCATTTTGATACATAAAACATCAGCCATGTCTTCGCAAACCACTGTAATGGAGTACAACTTATGTCTGCCCCTTGTAGGAAAAAAAAACCTTTCTAAACCACCAAAATCAGAACGCGCACACACAGTGAATCTACAGCGCTAGTTTATTGGGAATATATGCCCAGGGATACATTTTTGAGAACAGAGAAATGTGTTTGTGGGTACATATGTCTAAATTTTGTGTGTAAACCAAAGTTCTGCCTCAGTTGCTTTTATTTTACATAAAATACATTTTTATTATATATATATATAATATAATATACACTCATATATCTTATATCCTGCTGGAAGTAGCCATCAGAGGATGGTACACCATGGTCATAAAGGGATGGACATGGTCAGCAACAATACTCAGGTAGGCTGTGGTGTTGACACGATGCTCAGTTGGTACTAATGAGCCCAAAGTGTGCCAAGAAATACACACCATTCACACACCCCCACACCATTACACCATCACCACCAGCCTGAACCATTGATACAAGGCAGGATGGATCCATGCTTTCATGTTGTTGATGCTAAATTTTGACCCAACCATCCGAATGTGGCAGCAGAAATCGAGACTCATCAGACCAGGCAACGTTTCTCCAATCTTCTATTGTCCACTTTTGGTGAGCCTGTGCCAATTGTAGCCTCAGTTTCCTGTTCGTAGCTGACAGGAGTGGCACCCGGTGTGGTCTTCTGCTGCTGTAGCCCATCTGCCTCAAGGTTGGACGTGTTGTGTGTTCAGAGATGCTCTTCTGCAGACATCGGTTGTAACGAGTGCTTATTTGACTGTCTACTCTATCTATCTATCCAAAAGTACAAGGGGTGACTGACAGCTGAATAGACCAATGAACGGAACCTGTGAATAATGAAAGCAGATATGGGAGAGCAGAGCGAGAGAGAGACAACACAAACAGAGCACAAATAACACAAATATGTAACAAGTTACTGTTGCCTTTCTATCAGCTGGAACCAGTCTGGCCATTCTCCTCTGACCTCTGGCATCAACAAGGCATTTGCACCCACAGAACTGCTGCTCACTGGTTATTTTCTCTTTTCTGGACCATTCTCTGTAAACCCTAGAGATGGTTGTGCGTGAAAATCCCAGTAGATCAGCAGTTTCTGAAATATTTAGAACAGCCTGTCTCTCACCAACAACCATGCCACGTTCAAAGTCACTTAAATCACCTTTCTTCCCCATTCTGGTGCTCGGTTTGAGCTGCAGCAGATCGTCTTGACCATGTCTACATGTCTAAATGCGTTGTTGCTGCCATGTGATTAGCTGATTAGAAATTTGCATTAACAAGCAGTTGAACAGGTGTACCTAATAAAGTGGCCAGTGAGTGTATAACAATAGTTTTATAATATAATATTTCTATTTTAGGAAGGTGTTTTATTCACATTTCTGCAGTTTGTGTTTCGGTTGATTTTATCATTAGTTGTATATGAAATATCAGTTGTTGTAGTTCTTTTTTTGATGTTTCCCATCATCAGTCTTGTAGTTTTGTCAGATATGTGCTGTAGTTCAGTTTCACCAAGCTCTCGGCCTGACTTCTGCATTATAATTTCAAAAACGCATCGAGTCAAACGCGAGTCTCGACCTGAGATATTCAGTTTTTCCAGCAGACTCTTGAAGCGCAGGACCTCATCTCTCAGGTTAAAAACAGCAGCTCAACTGTTGACTCAAATGCTCTGCTCTTTCACACTCGTTCTGTTTTCTTTTAAATGATTTCAAAGCATGTCAGAAAGTGATGGAGATCAAAGAGAAGGAGCTGTTTTAAACCCAGACTCTCAGGACCCTCAGTGTGACTGGAATAAAACCAGACGTTTATCTGCAGATTCGTAAAGTAATGCTTGAGAAAGGAGAGCTGCTAGTCGTATATCGTTAAGCAAGGTTTTTAAGCTTTCATGTGCTGATTCTATTTTGATAAGTGTGGCATATTCCTCAGTCCTGATCTGTTGTTGGTCCTGAAACCAGATCCTTGTCAAAGTTGATCAAAGACACAGAGTAATGCTCAACACAATCTGAATCTTTCAAAGAAACACACGTCTGTATGAGTCAGTCAAGCAGCTCTATGCATCTTTTTTCCTTTTCCTTTACCCTTTTCCCCTTTCCCTTTCCCTTTCCTTTACTTTCGTTTCCCTTTTCTCTTTTCCCTTTCCCTTTTTTCATTTCCCTTTCCTTTCCTTTCCTTTCCTTTCCCCCCCTTTCCTTTCCCATTTTTTCCCTTTCCTCTTTTTCACATTTCCCTTTTTTCCCTTCCCCCCCCCTTTCCTTTCCTTTCCCATTTTTTCCCTTTCCTCTTTCACATTTCCCTTTTTTCCCTTTCCCCCCCTTTCCTTTCCTTTCCCATTTTTTTCCCTTCCTCTTTCACATTTCCCTTTTTCCCTTTCCTTTCTTCCTTTCATTTCATTTCCCCTTTTTCCTTTTCTTTCCTTTCATTTCATTTCCTTTACTTTACTTCCCCTTTTTTCCTTTTCCCTTTTTCCCTTTCCTTTCCCTTTTTTTTCCTTTCCTTTCATTTTCCCTTTTTCCCTTTCCTTTCATTTCCCTTTTTCCCTTTCCTTTCTATTCCTTTCCCCTTTTTTCCCTTTCCCCCTTTTCACATTTCCCTTTTCTTCCCTTTTCCCTTTCCTTTCCTTTCCTTTCCTTTCCTTTCCTTCCTTTCCTTTCCTTTCCTTTCCTTTCCCTTTCCTTTCCTTTCCTTTCCCTTCCCCTTTCTTTTCTTTCTCTCCTTTTTCTTTCTCTTTTCTTTCCCTTTCTTTCCTTTGCTTTCCTTTCCCCTCTCTCCCTTTTCTCATTTCCTTTTCTTTTCTTTTTCTTTTTTCTTTTCTTTTCAACCTTTCATTTTCTTTTTCATTTCCTTTTTTCCTTTTTCGTCCCTGTTTCCTTTTTTCTTTTTCTATTTCCTTTAATTTTTCTTTTCTTTTGCCTTTTTCTTTCCCCTTTCTTTTTTCATTTCTTTTCTCTTTCATTTCTTTTTTTTTGTTTTTCTTTTCTTTTCCCTTTCCTTTACTTTCTTTTTTCCTTTCCCCTTTTTCTTTCTTTCTTTCTTTCTTTCTTTCTTTCTTTCTTTTTCTTTCTTTCTTTCTTTCTTTCTTTCTTTCTTTCTTTCTTTCTTTCTTTCTTTCTTTCTTTCTTTCTTTCTTTCTTTCTTTCTTTCTTTCTTTCTTTCTTTCTTTCTTTCTTTCCTTTTCCCTTTCATTTACTTTCCTTTTCCTTTCCCTTTCTTTTTTCAATCTTTCCTTCATTTCTTTTCTTTTTTCTTTTCTTTTCAGCCTTTCATTTTCTTTCTCTTCTTCTTTCCTTTTTGTTTTTCCCTTTTTTCATTTCCTTTTTCCTTTTTTTCTTTTTCCTTTTAACCTTTTCCTTCCCTTTTCCTTTTCTTTTTTCCTATCCTTTCCTATGCCCTTTCGTTTCCTTTTTTATTTGATCTTTTTTTTTGACCCTTAATTATGCAAGCTTAATATAACCTAATATAAAGGAAATGGATGAGTTATAAAAAAAATTCACCCCCCTCACAGTTGTCATGAAGGATAATATTAGCTATAAGACCCAAAATTGTTCTTTGTACCAGGCTGTAAACACCTTTTTTTCTGTTGTAAAGTTGGCCATTCTAACTGTGGGCTCAATTGAAGTTTGCTCCAGATGGAGCCAGGACTAGCGGAATTTCGATGAAAGGCAGTTTTAGTTTCTTCCGTATTGGCTTCCCGAGGGAGAGCGGGGGGTTGCCACTTGATTTATACTCACTGTTTTATTTATTACTAAGTAATAAGTAATGAGATATACTTTATCTAATTTGAATATGTGTATCAATACTGAGTTTCTGCATTTTACAGACATTATATTTGATGTTCTGGTAGACAATTAAGGATGTTGGTTTAGATCAACTTTCTCAATTTTATAGATGAACTTGTGTGTTTAGGATGATAGAAGTGTGTATGTGCGTGTGTTTCTCATTGATAAATCAGTTTCTGATGATCATTACAGACTCCTGACACCTTCACACACTTTCTGAATCACAACACGGTTAACAAAGTCCCTTAAACTGTTTTTTTTTTGTCCCAACTAAATCACTTACCCTTTCTTTTATTACTTGTTTAATGTACTTCATAGTATTTGTTGATCATTGATAATACTAATAGATCAATTTTGGTTCTTTCCAGGGTGCTGCGCTGAAATACGTCCCGACAATCGTCAATGATCTCAAACTGGTCTTTGACCCAAAGGAGCTCAGGTGAGTGTTGCCTAATAATGTGGCATTTTCAGATGTTGTTTAATAATTAAAGTATGGTTTTATTGAATGTAAAGGTTTGTATTAGATGTTTAGACAGTCAGAAGTAAATCAGCATTGAGTTTGGGATGAGTGAGGTTTATTCTGCAGGATTCATGTGTCTGTTTCTTCACGAAATGAGCAACAAATTGAAATAAAAGCCGATTAAAGAGCTCAATCTCACACTAAAGCCACTGCTGTGAAATAATCCAGAAATGTAGGTGTAATCTTACTGCACACTTGTAATGGCTTTATTTTAGAATCACCTAGGGGTGTTATGGATGTATGGATTGATTAATTGGTTATGTCCTGCTTGGCTTATTTTTATTATTTATTTATTTTTTTTTACAATTTATCATTATATATTGTATTATTACATGTTAACTTATTTTGTTTTGAATGTAAAATGAGTTTATTAAATTTATAGACATTTTATTTTATTTTATTTTATTTTATTTTATTTTATAATGCACATGTCTGCTTCCATTAGGGATGGCTGATATATATTGTTAAAGTATTAAATTAAATACAATTTTTATTTATTTTAATTAATTAATTAATTAATTTTATTTTATAATGCACACATCTGCTACCATTAGAGGTGGCTGATATATGGTCTTAAACAATTTAATTTAATTTAATAATGCACGTCTGCTGCCGTTAAGGATGGCTGATGTGTATATATAGTGTTAAACTATAAATAAAATAAAATAAAATTAAATTAATTAATTTAAATCTGCTTCCATTAGCGATGGCTGATATAGGGTCTTAAACTATTTAATTTAATATTTAATTTTTTTTATTTTATTTTATTTTGCACGTCTGCTTCCATTAGGGATGGCTGATATATATAGTGTTAAATTAAATTACATTTAATTTAATTTAATTTATTTTTATATTGCACGTCTGCTTCTATTAGGGAGGGCTGATCTATAGTATTAAACTATTTTATTTAATTTTTAATTTATTTAATAAAATTTTAATTTAATTTAATTTAATTTAATTTTAAGACATTCAAATTTAATTTAATTTGATTTTATACTGCACGTGTGCTTCCATTAGGGAGGGCTGATATATGGTATTAAACTATTTTATTTTTTATTTATTTAATTTTATTTCATTTAATTTTATTTTATTTTATGACATTTAAATTTAATTTAATTTGATTTTATACTGCACGTCTGCTTCCATTAGGGAGGGCTGATATATGGTCTTAAACTATTTTATTTTATTTTATTTTATTTGATTACATTTATGTAACCTCACTCATGTCTTTCTGAAGCAATCCTGTTTTTCATCCTGTCTCTCTTATCCAATCTGTTATCCTCGTGTGCGCTCTCTCTCACACAAACACGCACACACATATGCGCACAAAGACACACACACAAACAAATGTAATTGGCATCCTCATCCCATCTGTCTCCTCATCCTTACATCATCCTGTCTGTCACTCTTTAATTCAAGCTGCTCATCCGCGCAGTCTCTCTCTCTCTCTCGTCTGTCTGTCTGTCTGTCTGTCTGTCTCTAAGTAAGTCTCAGAAGCTCAAAATGAAATTGGGTCTGAGGTTTCTGAACTCAGTGTTGATCAGATGATCATTAGCATCTCTTCAGCTGCTGGTGGTCTTCTGCTGGTCTGTCATTCTGGTGAGCGCGTGGCTTTCCTGCAACACACTTTAGATTCAGCACACACACATCAGTGGAGAGCGATGCAGTATCGGTCACTCGCCGGTCATTTCAGCAGCTCTGGTTGAAGGCTGCAGACCTGAATGACTTTATAATACACAGGCCATAATGTGTCCATTAGGGATGCCTGATATATGGACTCAAAGTACTTTTTTAAAATATGTATTTTATTATATTATATCTGTTACTGTATTTAAAATAATTAAAGATTTAAAGATTTTTTTTATTTTAAGTACCAAAACCTTCCCTTCTGCCTCAAAATGACTTTTCTTCACTTCTGCTCGCATGGAATGGCTTTAGGGGAGGACTTTCTGTCCTTTAGGGCGGGGCTATTGATACTTTAGTGCAGGGCTATATGTCCTTTAGTGTGGAGCTAACGGTGCTTTGGGGCAGGGCTTTTTGTCCTTTAGGGTGGGGCTTTTTGTCCTTTAGGGCAGAGCTATTAGTCCTTTATGGTGGGGCCATCAGTCCTCTAGGGCAGGGCTTTCTGTCCTTTAAGGCGGGTTTATCGGTATTATGGGCAGGGCTATCTGTCTTTCAGAGGCGGGACTGTTTGTCCATTAGGGCGGGGGCTATTGGTCCCTTTGGGCTGGGGCTATCGGTCCCTTTGGGCTAGAGCTATCGGTCCCTTTGGGCTGGAGCTACGGTTCCTTTGGGTGGGGGCTATCGGTCCCTTTGGGTTGGCCTATCAGTCCCTTTGGGCGGGGGCTATCGGTCCCTTTGGGCCGGGGCTATCGGTCCCTTTGGAATGGAGCTATCGGTCCCTTTGGACTGGGGCTATCGGTCCCTTTGGACTGGGGCTATCGGTCCCTTTGGACTGGGGCTATCGGTCCCTTTGGACTGGGGCTATCGGCCCCTTTGGACTGGGGCTATCGGCCCCTTTGGACTGGGGCTATCGGTCCCTTTGGGTGGGAGCTATCGGTCCCTTTGGGTGGGAGCTATCGGTCCCTTTGGGTGGGAGCTATCAATCCCTTTTGAGCGGGGCTATCGGTCCCTTTAGGCTGGGGCTATCGACCCCTTTGGACTGGGGCTATCGGCCCCTTTGGACTGGGGCTATCGGTCCCTTTGGGTGGGAGCTATCGGTCCCTTTGGGTGGGAGCTATCAATCCCTTTTGAGCGGGGCTATCGGTCCCTTTAGGCTGGGGCTATCGACCCCTTTGGACTGGGGCTATCGGTCCCTTTGGGCGGGAGCTATCAATCCCTTTGGGCGGGGCTATCGGTCCCTTTGGGCGGCGCTATCGGTCCCTGCTATCGGTCCCTTTGGGTGGGGCTACTGGTCCCTTTGGGCCGGGCTACTGGTCCCTTTGGGCTGGGGCCATCGGGTCACTTTGGGCGTGTTCATCGGGTCCCTTTGGGCATGTTCATGGGTCACATTTGTGGAGCTATTGGTACTTTAGGATGGGGTTATCTGACTTTGATGGCGTGTTTATCTGTACTTTAGGGTGAGGTTCATCTGTACTTTAGGATGAGGCTATCTGTCTTAAGGCGGGGCTATTGATACTTTAGGGTGGGGCTACCTTCCTTTAGGAAGGAGCTATTAGTTTTTTTTAGGGTGGGGCTATCTGTCCTTTAGGGCTGGGCTATCTGTTCTTTAGAGTTTGGCTATCTGTCTTTTAGTGCAGGTTCACTGACTAGATGTACGTCATGATATGGGGAAAAAATGGCAATCATAACCTTTATTTCCTGCCGAATTTAATTCAATCTACCTACAGTAGTAACAACTACAGTAAACCTGTGGTGTGTGTGTGTTCTTTAAGAGAATTTACGGATTGCTGATCTGAGTTTATCAGAAACTGGCTGAAGGTCAGTGTAATGCTGATGTATTATAATCTATGGAGTTTAATGGTGTGTTTAACAGCAGGTTTTCCTCAGATGTGCTGGATGAACGTGAGCATGGGGGGATCAGTGTGTGTCCAGACTGAAGTGGCCTCTCGCTGAAGTCTTGTCCCACTGTGCAAAGCTTTGTTTCCTTCTGGTCTTTTCATCCTTTGTTGTTTAATCCCGGAGCTGCTTTCTTCCTCAGTGTTGGAGAGTTTGATGGGGTTAAGAGGATTTCAGCTCCTGTGGTTCTCTTCAGTCTCCTGTGGTTTGCGGCAACACGTCCAGCACTGCCAGACACTCACACTGGCCTTTCTGTGTGCGTTTCCCTTTTCCTCATCCAAATTGATTACACTTTCCCTCTCCATCTTCCCCTTTCCTGTTCCATTAAAAGTTTTCCCATTTTATTATACGTTTCCTCTTTTCCTCACTGATTTTCCTTTATTTCCCCCTATTTTGTCTTTTCTTAATTTTTTCATTTTCCATTGTATCCGATGTTCATCTCTTCCCCAAGTATTTGTCTTTTTCATTTCATTATTAATTTCTTAGACACTGATTACCTTTACTCTTAAATTACTCTTGCCTTTCCATGTCATTTTTGCATTGTTTTATTAGTTTATTTCTGATGTTTCTTTTTCCTGCATTTTATTCATAATCTTCTTGACTTCTTGTTTGTTTTGCCTTTTTTTTATTAGATTTAATTTGTGTTTTCTGGTGAACTTACCCTTTTTAACCAGCCACAGCCATATCACCCTGCAAACAGGACTGAGTCTGGTCAGTACCTAGATGAAGGACCACATAGGAAAACTAGGTAGCTGTTGGAAGTGGTGTTAGTGAGGCCAGCAGGGGGCACTCAACCTGTGGTTTGTGTGCGTCCTAATGCCCCAGTATAATGAAGGGGATGACTCTATATGTCTTTCAGATGAGATGTTAAACCGAGCTCCTGACTCTCTGTGGTCATCAAAAATCCCATGGCACTTCTCATAAAGAGTAGGGGTGTAACCTAGGGATGTCACGATACTGGAATTCGGTACCAATCAATACTAAAATTTCCCACTAACATTTGAGTGCTGTTGTTCCTAAACAGCGCAGATTGGCCATTGTGTTCATGTGCTCAACAGAAATGACTGTGATTGGCCATGAATGTCATCAGTTCACTGAACTCCCCGCTGTTTACTGAGTGTAATCACGGATACAGGGACACTGAAGTGTTTTAAGTCACGTTTTTTAAATTTTAGGATCGATTGGTACAGAATTCCAGTGTCATGACAACCCTAGTCTAAGCCCTGGGGCCTGGCCAAATTCCCTCCATCAGCCCTTATCCATCGTGTTCTCCCAATCATCCCCATCCACTGAATTGGCTCTATCACTGTCTCTCCACTCACACCTATAGGCAAAGAACCATGTTTGTAAACATTCAGGATGCACTCACAGGGAGGTTGCAGAAAAAACCGTGAGCGCTAACATTTACTACGAGGGAATGACATCTGATGTGGTACAGAGTTTGTTGTTGTATTAGAAATAAGTTATATTGATTACATATTATATATATTATTTACATAATGCTTTCAGCGTATTAGAACAGCTTGTCACCCAGTGATAAGCACAGTTATTTGGCAAAATAAATGTTAAAGTGAGCGGCGTTCGTCTGACAGGTCCATTTGCGATAGCAACCTCCCAATGGATATTGGATAAGACAAAACGGCCAAGCATCCAACCCGAAATATACAACTATCTCATTGAAATTCAAGTGTTTTTACAAGAAAGAAGTTAAAGGTCTACAAGTCTTTGGATGCCAACAATTTTGTTCTGTGTGGTCGTGTGGTCAAGAAATAATGATCCATGATTACCAGATTCAAAACTATGTAGTGCTAAAAACCGAGATTCTGCCTAGCCAAAACAAGGAAAGAAGACAGAGATATACAAGGCCTGGGTCATTATCAACAAGCAAAACCGCATCGGTGCCAATAGCCTAGTGGTTAAGTGCGTCGATATGTAGCACCATGGTGCTCACGGGGACCCGAGTTCGATTCCTGGCTCGAGGTCCTTTGCCGACGCTTCCCCTCTCTCTGCTCCCAATACTTTCTTGTCTGCAACCTCTACTGTCCTTTCCAATTAAAGGTGAAACCCCCCTAAAAAAAACTGCATTCTGACAGTGAACTGCACCTGTACAACAGGGTATGTGAACTTACATGCTTACATTTCATTCTGAGCATTCAGTCTCCGCAGTTTAATTCACCATATTTAACTGTTTTTGCTGAAATCATTGCCGCAATCAAAAGTGAGTAACGTGTATGATTCAGCATATTCAATTCACCTTTATTTGTATAGCGCTTATACAATGTAGATTGTGTCAAAGCAGCTTCACATAAAAGGTCATAGTAAATAGGAACAGTGTAGTTCAGTTTGTAGTGTTTAAGTTCAGTTCAGTTGAGCTCAGTTCAGTGTGGTTTAATAATCACTACTGAGAGTCCAAACACTGAAGAGCAAATCCAACGATGCGCAGCTCTACAGATCCTGAACCATGGAAGCCAGTGGCGACAGCGGAGAGGAAAAAAAAAACTTCACTAATGGCAGAAGTGAAGAAAAAAAAAAACCTTGAGAGAAACCAGACTCAGTTGGGCTCGACCATTTTAATTTCTCGCTGGCCAAACGTCTTGTGCAGAGCTGCAGTCTCAGTGGCGGAGGCTGGAAGCTGGCCTCAGCGAAGACTCGTCTGTCTCTGGAGCTTCACAGGAATCAGTCTCATGTTCTCCACTCTTCCATGACCATCACAGTAGCTGCTCAGGATTCGGCCAGGTCCAGGATATAAAAAACCTTGGGAGCATAGCGTGAACTTACCTGATATTAAATAAGAACTGCAGAGTCCAGCATTTATAATTAGGTCCTCACTCCATTCAGCTCCCTTTTAGCCAAAGACATCTGCGGTTGGCATTAAAAGCAGTGCGGTGTACGGTAAAAGTTTCTATTTTTGGACTTTCGAATTTGACATCCTACTGCACAACACGACATGTTTGCTATTGCAACTGGTCTCTTTTTGCAACCGGGAACCCGTGTGATGTCATATGTGACGTAGGTGATTGTGAAGCGCTTTGTGTGGATGACATTGTGATAAATGCACTATATATTTATACACATTACATTAGATGTTTCCTTTTACTGTCTCACTTTCATCTTGTCCTGAAATTTTCCACCTTCACTTTCCACTTCCTGTTCCATTTTGTTTAATTTTTTGCCGTTTATTTATCTTATCCAGATCCTCTTTCCCTTCTCTTCATTGCTTTTCACTTTATTTGTGCCTTTCCACATTAACATTGATTGTCTTTTATTTGATTCTTGTATGTTCTGTCTTTGAGCAGTGTAATACACACAGACACTGTCATTAGGAAGTGACTGTCTGTTGATTCTCCCAGAAAGCATAAAGACAGACGGTGACATCATCAGAACATCTGTGTGTGTGTGTGTGTGTGTTTGAGTCTCTGAAGGTCTGCTTCTGTAGATCTGCTTGAGGATGTTAGTTTAGCGCTGTCCTCCAAACAGCAGGACAGAAAAGTGACTGGAGACGTGGTTAGCACAC
This sequence comes from Danio aesculapii, assembly GCF_903798145.1. Classification (NCBI taxonomy): domain Eukaryota; kingdom Metazoa; phylum Chordata; class Actinopteri; order Cypriniformes; family Danionidae; genus Danio; species Danio aesculapii. Next base: position 45,840,865 of record NC_079446.1, on the reverse strand, counting down.
ACTGCGTGTTAGCGTTGCTGTGTTTGCCGACAGTTCATTGTCACAGAAGTGTGTTTGCTCAGTGGAGAGGTCGCACACAACACGGAAACACAGAAACACACACACACACACACACACACACACACACACACACACACACACACACTGAATGAGGCTGTTTCTGGACTCTGTCATCGTCTGCCAAACGGAGCTCATCCTGCTGCCTTTTCTTACACTGAAAAACCTGCTGCTCTCCTGCTGTGCCCAGTTTGTGTGTGTGTGTGTGTGTGTTTTTTTCTGTGAATAGGTGTGTGTTTCTTTCTTTGTTTTTTGTGTGTGTGTTTTTTTTTTCTGTGCGTGAGTGTTTGTTTTTGTTTGTTTGTGTGTGTGTGTGTGCGTGCGTGTGTGCGTGTGAACATGTGAATGTGTTCATGCATGTGTTTGTGTTCTGTGCGCATGCATTTTAGTAAGTGTGTGTCTTTGCATTTGTGCGTGGGAGTGTCCATTTCTGTGTGTGAGTTTCTTTGTGTGTGTGAGTGTATTCAGATGCGTCTTAGTACGTGTGCGTGAGTGAGTGTCTGTATGTTTGTGTGCATGGAAGTGTCCATCTGATTGTGTGGGTTTTCTTTTGTGTGTGTATGTGCACATGAGAATGTGTGCACACGCATGTTAGTGTGTTTGTGTGTGGGAGGGTTTCTTTGTTTGTGTGTGTGTGCATGCATGCATGCGTGTGTGTTCGTGTGTGTGTGTTCCTTCTGTGTGTGAGTGTATGCACATGAGTGTTAATGCGTGTGTGTGAGTGAATGAAAAGAAAAGCAAGCTTCATTTCTGCATATACAGTTGAAGTCAGAATTATTAGCTCCCCTGTTTATTTTTTTTCCCCATTTTCTGTTTAATGGAGAGAAGATTTATTTTCAACACATTTCTAAACATAATAGTTTTAATAACTCATTTCTAATAACTCTTTATTTTATCTTTGCCATGATGACAGTAAATAATATTAGACTAGATATTTTTCAAGACACTTCTATACAGCTTAAAGTGACATTTAAAGGTTAACTAGGTTAATTAGGTTAACTAGGCAGGTCAGGGTAATTAGGCAAGTTATTGTATAACCATGGTTTGTTCTGTAGACAGTCAAAAAATATAGCTTAAAGAGGCTGATTATATTGACGTTAAAATGGTTAATAAAAAATTAAAAACTGCTTTTATTCTAGCCAAAATAAAAACAGAAGAAAAAATATCATCAGACACACTGGCTGCGTCCAAAACCGCCTACTACTCAGTAGGTACTGCATTTGAATTTAAACGTACTTTCTCTGTTGTTAGAAAAGTATGTTCTATACAGTATGAATGGAATTCAGACGTACTACATCCGCTATTTTGTCATGGTCACGTGACCTACCTGCATCAGTTGCGTCGCTTTACTCCCATTCATGAATTCTCTCGTGGGGCATCATGGGATAGCGCAGTGTGCATGGGATGCACACTTCAGAATCTCGCAAGAAGTAGTAAGTCATCCGGGTACTTCTGGCATACTGATTTTCGAATTCTATGAATTGGGACATACTACTCGGCTCACATACTGATTGTAGCGTACTGTATAGTAGGGGGAAGTATGCGGTTTCGGACGCAGCCACTGTAAAAATTTCCTTGCTCTGTTAAACATAATTTGGGAAATATTTAAAAAAGAAAAAAAAATTCAAAGGGGTTGAATATAATTCTGGCTTTAACTGTACATCCTGATATAAACTCAGTTTCGTTTGTTTTCTTTTTCTGAAACAACACAATTATTGAGTTTGTTTTTTGCAATAACTTAATTGTTTTATGTTCAATTCACTTAAATTTGCAAAAACGAACAAGCTAACTTGATTCTTTCATGTTGGCCCAATGCAAATTGATTGTAGGCAGCATTTTTAGTGTATGAGCATGTTATAACATCTAGTGCTGCATTAATACATGTGATGGGACTTGATTTAGTGTTAAACAGAAGAGTTTTTCAAACATATTCCTGTGATGAGATGCTTTCTTAGTGAAAAGCTTAGGTGCGGGCTCCAGACAGTCGTAATCAGGGGTCACCTCAGTGGAATGAACCGCCAACTTATCCAGCAGATGTTTTACGCAGCGGATGCCCTTCCAGCTGCAACCCATCATTGGGAATCACAGATTCACTCTCATACACACACATGCACCACGGACAATTTAGCTCACCCAATTCACCTGTAGTCCATTTCTTTTGACGGAGCACCTGGAGGAAACCTGCACCAACACGGGGAGAACATACAAACTCCACACAGTTATATAGACATGAATAGACAAGTAGTGTGCAAGGTAAAATATTTACCATAATGCACATTCGAAATACAGTATGTATTCATAGTTTGACTGTTGATGAATGATTGATGTAGGCAGCATTGTAGTTTAGTTAAATTGCAATACAAACTGTATTTTACCCCCATGTAAATAAAGGCCTGCTGTGTCATCGAGGTGTTATAGTGAAGCGGTTGTGCAGCTGACTGACCCTCTGTCTCTCTCTGTGTTTCTCCAGTAAACTCTTCAGTGAGTTTATCCTCAAAGTGCCTCTGGGGAGACTGGTGAAGCAGAAGCTCAACTGCATGATCGACATCGTCCACAGCGACCTGTTTACTCAGCATGGTATGTACAGTAATACAAACACTAACGCACATAGACACAAACACGCGCACACACGATCTCTCTCTTTGTGACAATGCCACTGCTCTAAGTATGTTTTAAACAGATGGAATACAGTGTTTACACATCTATTACATTACACATGCATGAAAATAAATAAAGTTGAGAAATGGCAATATTTTATTTATTATTAATATTATTATTTTTTATTTAATTAAATGTCTTTTTATTTGCTTATGTTATGTTGCTTATTTTTTATTTGATATTTTATATATTATTTATTTTATTAAAGGTTTTAATTAGTTCTTTTTTATTCATTTATTTCTTTATTTTATATAAGTTTAATTTTTATTTTTATTTCATTTTTAAATTTAAATAAATGTTATAATTAAGTTTTTTTTGTATTTTATATATTTTTATTATACATTATTTTTAATTAAATATTTTTTAAAAATTACATTTAATTTTCTATTGCTTAGTTTAATTCAATTTAATAAAAATGTTTATTTTATTAAATGTTTTAAAGTTTATTATTTTATTTTATTTTATACATTATTTTATATTTTTTTAAATAAATGTTATTGTTTTATTTTGTTTAATTTTTCATTTATTAAATTACATTTTATTGTTTTTATTTTAATAAATTTTTATTTGTATTTTTATTGTATTTTATAATTTAATTACATGTTTTAATTAAGTTTTTATATTTTATATATTTTTATTTTATACTTATTTTTAAATATTTTAATACATTTTACTTTTATATTTTGTTTAATTTTTTATTTATATTTTATTTATTATCTATTTATTTTATATTATTTTTATTTTTATTGTTTTTATTTTCATTTTTCAATTAAATGTTTTAATATTTTTTTATTTTATATTATATATTTTTATTTTATACTTTTTATTTATGTTTTAAATGTGTTTTAATAAATTTTATATTTTGTAAAATTTTTCATTTAATAAATTAAATTATATTTTGTTAATTTATTTTAATTTGTATTTTATAATTTAATGTTTTAATTGTTTTGTTATATTTTACATATTTTATTTTATACATTGTTTTATTTGTATTTTAAGTTTTTATTAAATATTTAAAATTTTAAAATATATATTTTGTTTAATTAAATTTTTTATAAAAAATTTTATTTTTTATTTTTTATTTTTTAATTTAATTAAATGTTTTAATTAAGTTTTTTATTTTATATATTAAAAAAATGTAATACATATTTGAATAAATTGTATACTTATTTTATTTTTGCCTGAATGCAGTATGAGGTACTGAATGCAGTGTGTATTGTATTGCATGGAGCATTTGAGAGATTGAGCGTGTGTGTGTGTGTTCGAACAGTAACATATGGCAGCTCTGCGGGTGGATTGTAAGCAGATCTCAGTCATTCAGCAGTAATTATCTGTTTGTGTCTCCTCTTCTGACTTTATTAAATCACTCGTCACTTGTTCATGTGCTTCAGCCTCTTACTCATAAAGAACAACGTAAATCTCTCAATAATAAATGACAGCAATTGCTGAATTGCTTCGAATCCATGTACGTGTGTGTGTCTGCATTATACTGTATGTGTGTGTTTGTGGTTCGTTGCACAGTTTGTCAGCTTGGATTTATTCTCAATCGAGCTTCAGCAGATGCAAACTTCACAAGCCTGTTGACTCACACAAATGACGTCTTTGCAGAGGATTTCACGTTTGGTTTCCATCTAATGAGCATTTTTCTCAAGTTAATTTCTCGATTCTGTTTGACAGCGTGTTAAAATGCAGTTTTAATGGGTGTTTTGTAAGGCATGACTGTCGCTGATGCTCTTTTTTGGCATTGAGGATCTGAACAGAGGTCAAACATCAGCCTTATTTTCCTCAGAAAAGGTCAGAGTTAGACTTCGTTTCACACGTCAATATGAAATCCCCATTTAGCCGTTCACTAGCTAGGTTTCCATCCAAAGATGCAAATTAGATTTGTGCACAAAACTGGAATATTGCATAAAGCATTTGTGAATAAAGCAGCGTTTCCATCCAATGAGTCAGAGAACAAATTCATCACTTCCTGATAAACTGGAGCAAATATCAGACAGAAAATGATTAGGAGAAGCCACTGTGGGACTTTTTTCTTCTCTAATAAGTCAGTTGCATGACAGAAGATGAAACACAATGTGGTGGCTTTTTGGAGGCGGGAGAATTTAGATGCTCAAGACACTTCTGGAGGTAATATGAATACAATAATAATTAGGGCTGCACGATTCTGGCTTAAATGAGAATCACAATTTTTTATTATTTTTTGCTTAAAGTCAAGATCAGGATTTTCTCACCATTCTGTAAATGTATAATACAAGTTAATATGAGTAGGCTATTATTATTATTATTGTTAATTCTTAAACATGATAAAAACAACAATAGTAATTTTAGGCCTGTGTGTAGCTCTACTGATGGTTAAAATGCTACATTTTGTATTGGCTTGGAATGGTGGACTTGAATAGACTTTAAATTATGTCCTGGTCATTAACGCACTGTAAAGTGATGACCACTGGTGTAAAGGAACAAATTACAAATACTCAAACTACTGTAAATGAATAGTTTTTCTCAGGAATTGTAATTGTAAATTCATTTTAAAAACAGTGTACTTTTACTTTCCCTTGAGTACATTTTCAGTGCTGTATCTGTACTTTTACTCCTAAACTTTCCCTCATCCTGCAGTCACTACTTAATTTTTTTCCTGTCTATAGGGATTAGATTAATCAGTCCTGTGATTCCTGTCCAATCAAATCACACATACTGTAGAAGGGAAATAGCATCATAATGAACTACCTCAAGACATGGAGATTTATAATTGCAGCAAACTGTTTAAAGGCATTAAAAGTGTCCAAGAAGATGTCCGAAATCTTTACACGATTGACCCAGAGACCGTTTAGATGCATGTCATTGTTGAGAAGATGACGGATGTTTACTGTATGATGACCAAAAAGGCTTTAAACACCCAGCAGGAGCAAGACGTCAACATGACGTCAGATTGACATTGTACCCCTACATCATGGGGATGTTGCATTTTGTTTTGAAATAAAAATCATGTTGACGTCATGTCCAACTGTCAACCTAAAATCAATGAAATATCAATGTCTAATGATGTAACCGCTTGACGTTGTGTGGACGTTACCACTATGACGTCTATCAGACGTTGGATTTTGGTTGCCATACCTGATGAATAATAGTCAGTATTTGACATCAGTATGACGTTGGATTAAGATGTTGGCTCAATGTTGAATTTTGGTCAGTCTCTAACACAACCTAAAATTTGATGTCGTTATTAGACGTTAACGTAACAGTGTCTTTGGACGCTGGCTAGACGTTGAATTTTGGTCACCTGACGTCACGACTTAAATCTAACCTAATATTAACATCTTATGACGTTGTGTGCCTGCTGGGCAATAACTAAATGCACTACAGAATGTTACGTTTGCACACACATCCACAAATTACATGTAAACGCATCAGCTTTCTACAGCGTAATACTCACTACTCTTGAGTACTTTTGAAAGGTCGACTTTTTACTCATACTTTGAGTAATATTTACAACAGATACTTTTACTCTACTCGCACTACATTTTTAGGCAAGTAATGGTACTTTTATTTGAGTGATTTTTCAGTACTCTTTCCAAACTTCCTTCTCCCAAACTTGAAAATATAATTGGCTCAATCGTAAAGATGCTGGATTAAGATTAGGTAGGGGGTCGAATCGATTAATCGGTTCTAATTCTCGTGCAGGCCTTATCATCATCATCATCATCATCATCATCATCATCATCATAATAATAATAATAACAATAATAATAATACTGAACCACTGTGATGACAGACTTTAGCTGAGGCATTTTAGAATGGCTGAAACAACATTCAGATGTTTTACAATGTGCTGGAAACACTTGAGGCTGCCCAAAAATTCGTCCCAGCGTCCAATCATAATTTTTTTATCATGTGATGTATTAAAACAACATGGCAGGATGTTTTTTTGATTCGGTAAAAGGCACAAATTTGTTTATTGTAAAAAAGAACACAGAATTTAACATGAAATTACACTTATTTATTTATTTATTTTACATTTTCACATATTTACCCCCCTCCCAAAGCATCCAAATTCAGTTAAACAATTAAATATGTTGTTATACATGGACTAAGGCAAATTAAACAATGTCAAACTGTATTCCTCGTACAAAAATACACATGTACACATATTAATCAATTCATCAGTAAAGTGAGAGGTCATTGCTTGTGTTATTGTATGGTTTTGTTCTAAAAACTGTATAAACAGATCCCAAATTGTATGGTACTCATTTAATTTGAGTTTTTATACTAGTATATTTACTAATATACTAGTAAATTGATTTTTATACTAGTAATTGATCAATCTTTTCAGTGTAATGTGTCAAATCTTTCCGCCAGTGGTCAATGGATGGACTTTATATATTCGTCCAATAAAGTGCTATCAAATGTCTTGCAATAACAAGACACATGCCAATCATTTTAGTTTGATAATCTGATAATGACAAACTTACAGGACAATTTGGCTTTTCTTTTAAGAGGAATTTATATGTGCATATCCAAAATGCCAAACTAGCTTCTGACCTATTTTTATTATGAAGTCTTTATCCATTTATTCTTACTTTAATTTACACATTCCTGTATTATTGTTAGCATTTATGCATGCACTTTCCTTATCCATCAATGTATTTATTTATTCATGCTGTAATTTGTGTGTTTGTGCATTTATTGATGCTTTTAGAATGTTCTTGTGCATTTATTTATTTATTTCATGCATTAAAATAATATCATCTGTGTATTATTTTAAATTCCTGCTAGGTTTATGTTATATACAGTCATATTATAGATATATGATCACAATAAACAAGTTCTATACAGCTTAAAGTGACATTTAAAGGCTTAACTAGGTTAATTAGGTTAACTAGCCAGGTTAGAGTAATTAGGCAAGTTATTGTATAATGATGGTTTGTTCTGTAGACAGTTGAAAAATTAGCTTGAAGGGACTACTCAAATAATTGAGAATAAATAAAAAAATCCAACTAAGAAACAAAAATGTATATGTTACCTCTCTCACGCGCGCACACACACAGGAGTAAGAGGGCTGTTTTCTGCTGTGTGATGTGAATAGCGCCAGTGTTCATCTGAAAGGCTGAAAATGAATTTCTTCACTCTTTACACTCTCTCTGACCTTCTCGGTGTGAGTTAACAGGAGTGTGAAAACTGCATCTCCTCAGTCTTGTTCTTTTGCATTTTGTGAAGGTAATGTGGGAAAGCCGTGCTCTTCTGAAAGCGATATATCACTGTGTGCTGACCTGCACAACCCTGAGCTGAAGTAAAGCAGATCACTGATCCGCTTTTTACTGCCTTCATAGAGGCTTTTGCTTCTCCTTGTGACTTGTTGGGTTGTATATTTGTTTATTCATACATTAGTTTTGTTATCTAATCTATCTATCTATCTATCTATCTATCTATCTATCTATCTATCTATCTATCTATCTATCTATCTATCTATCTATCTATCTATCTATCTATCTATCTATCTATCTATCTATCTATCTATCTATCTATCTATCTATCTATCTATCTATCTATCTATCTATCTATCTATCTATCGTTCTATCTATCTATCGTTCTATCTATCTATCGTTCTATCTATCTATCGTTCTATCTGTCGCTCGTTCTATCTGTCGCTCGTTCTATCATTCTATCGTTCTATCGTTCTATCATTCCATCCATCCATCCATCCATCCATCCATCCATCCATCGATCGTTCTATCTATCTATCTATCTATCTATCTATCTTTCTATCTATCTATCTATCTATCGTTCTATCTATCTATCGTTCTATCTATCTATCTATCTGTCTGTCTGTCTGTCTGTCTGTCTGTCTGTCTGTCTGTCTGTCTGTCTGTCTGTCTGTCTGTCTATCTATCTATCTATCGTTCTATCTATCGTTCTATCTATCATTCTATCTGTCGCTCGTTCTATCATTCTATCCATCCACCCATCCATCTATCTATCTATCTATCTATCTATCTATCTATCTATCTATCTATCTATCTATCTATCTATCTATCTATCTATCTATCTATCTATCTATCTATCTATCTATCCATCAGTCTATCGTTCTATCTATCGTTCTATTATTCTATCTATCGTTTGTTCTATATATCGTTCGATCTGCCGATCGTTCGATCATACTATCCATCCATCTATCTATCTATCGTTCTATCATTTTATCGTTCCATCTATCGTTCCATCCATCCGTCCGTCCATCCATCCATCCATCCATAGTTCTATCCATCCATCCATCTATCCGTCCGTCCGTCGTTCCATCCATCTATTTATCTATCGTTCTATCGTTTTATCATTCCATCTATCGTTCTATCTGTCCCTCCGTCCATCCATCCATCCTTCCATCATTCTGGCTATCGTTCTTTTCTTCTATGTATCGGTCTATCTGTGTATCTATCTATCTATCTTTTTGTTTATGCACTCTTAAATATGCTGGGTTGTTGTAACTAAATATTGGGTCAAATATGGACAAACACAATTATTGGGTAAAGTGTCATTTAAATTTGAATACAAACATTAAACCATTCAAAAGTAACAATAAGGTTTTAAAGCCCAAATTTGGGTTTGTCCATAAATGACCCTATGTTGGGTTACAACAACCCAGCATTTTATGAAGTGTATGTGTGTTTATTTGATATTTATCTCATCTTTTATCTGACATTTCTTTAGCCTATTTATATTTGTCTGTTGTTTGTGTACATATATGTAAATTATAATATCTTATTTCATTCATTCATTCATCCTTGCATGCGTTTATCAACTGATTTATTCATGAATTTGTGTGTCAGTAGTATGATGCAATTATTATTATTATTTTTTTTATATGAATAAATGTTTTATTTGGATTGAATGGAATATTGATTATTTATTAGTAAATTCTTATGTATTTTTGGTTTTTTATATATATCAGTTATAATATAGTTATAGTTTAACAGATATAACATACATACATGTTATATGTATTATTTTATTTATTATTCTTTAATATTGCGCAACAATTAGGGCACAATTTAATGTAAAATCCCTAATGCCACAATATTAAACTGCCATTTTCCAGAGCAAGGCCTCATTTTAAAAATAGAGTTTGCATCAGACAAACCACAGTGTGTTTAAGAATAAAGGCCATCTGAGGCCAAGTCTTGTGTGTTTTTAATCATCTTTAAGATATCTGCATTTACTTATTTGTAAAAAAACAACAACATTTTTATCTGGATTTGTGTTTGCTGGTAATTAAACTCATGACCTTGAGCTTTTCAGTGTTGTTTGCTAGTGCTAGTGGGATTTAAAACATCTAGATAACATAAACTGTTTTACAGATGGCTTCTTGTTCTTGGAAATCTCCTAAATTTCCAGCTAGTGTGTTGTGTGAAATGTTTCAGTGGTGTGCTGATGTCTGGTGCTGTGGGCTTTTTCTGGTTTTGCCTGGTATAGTGGCGTCTGAGAGTTCACGGGCAGGTCAGTCGTTTAATGCATAATGTTATTGTGTAAAAGGATGGTGTGGATTTATTTGCTGTGCTTGAAAGTGGCCTGAACAGCAGCGTGATGAATGAGCTTTCAGGAAGGCCAGCAGGAGTTCTGGGTGTGTTTGCTCCAGTAATGAGTCCTCATTGAAGGAAAACAGATTCACATTGATTCAGCTTTCTCTCTCTCTCACACACACATATAATCAGATTCCCGCCTCTCATGCTGATTGACAGATTCTATGCCACACCCACTAATTATTTTGCTGGTTAACTGGAGGGTGCATGTGTGTTTAATTGATGTTTTTTGAATGCCAGTGTGCAGTTTAGGTGAAAAGTGTGTGCTTTTGTGAGAAATTTAGAAAGAATGGAGAGATTTTGAGGTATTTTGAGGCATTTCTTAAATTATTATAAGAAATTGTTTCCAAGTTACCACCTTGGCAATGCATTTTTGAGCTGTTAATAAATATAGTGTTTTTTCTGATTAGTTAATATTTTATTTTAATTAAAATATATTGTATTTATTTATTTAAAAATGTTTTATTTGATTTATTTTGTTTATTTTATTTAAATTACTCATAGTATTACTAATTAAAAAAAAAGTTTTCCAATAATTAATACACGAAGAGTTAGATGCTAAAACCTCCAAATGCCGTTCAAAATGTTCCTCTAAAATGAGAATTTTTCATCAAGCTCCTTTGTGTATCTTCAGTAATATCACCCTTATGGCAAAGAATAAGTTCTTTTCCTGGTCTTTAAAGTAAAATAGTTAATTTTTGATAGAAATTTAAGACGACACTTGGAGGTTTTTGCATCTGAACTCTTCACATTTTATTTTAATTAATATTAAAATATTGTTGTATTAATTTTAAAAGATTTCTTTTATTTTTAATGTTTATTCATCCATTCATTTTCTTTTTGGCTTAGTCCCTTAATTAGTCACGAGTCGCCATAGCGGAATGAACCGCCAACTTATCCAGCATATGTTTTATGCAGCGGATGCCCTTCCAGCTGCAACCCAACACTGGGAAACACCCATACAATCTCATTCACACACATACACTATGGACAATTTTAGCTTACCCACTTCACCTATACCACGTCTTTTGACTTGTGTGGGAAACCGGAGCATCCGGAGGAAACCCACACCAACACGGGGAGAACTTCCATGTCCAAACAGAAGTGCCAACTGAGGCTCGAACCAGTGACCTTCTTGCTGTGAGGCGACAACACTACCTACTGCGCCACCGTGTCGCCCTTTTTAATGTTTTTTAAAATTTATTTAAAAAATATTTTAGAATTTAATACTTTGTTTTAATTATTTATTTTGTTTTATAATAAAATTTATTTAATTGTTTTGTTTTTTTATTTTAGTTTTTATTTTATCTCATTTAAAGTGTTTGATATTGTTTGCATATATTATATTAGAGATACATGTATGTATGTACAGTTGAAGTCAGAATTATTAGCCCTTTTTAAAAAAAAATATTTCCTTAATATTTAACAGAGCAAGGAAAGTTTCACAGTATGTCTGATAATATTTTTTCTTCTGGAGAAAGTCTTATTTTTTTTAATAAAAATAAATCTGTTATTAGAGATGAGTTATTAAAACTGTTATGTTTAGAAACATGTTGACTAAATCTTCTCTCCGTTAAACAGAAATTAGGGAAAAAATAAACAGAGGGGCTAATAATTCTGACTAACGGTATGGGATGGGATGTTGTAATATTCTTATTTTATTATGATTATTGACATGCTTTAGTAGGTTAATCACCTTGAAAATGGAGAAACTTTAATATATTCTACTTGTAATTGGAACTCAAAGCTTTTTCCATTTAAAAAGTGAATTCATTGACTCATAACTCTGTGTGTGTGTGTGTGTGTGTGTGTGTGTGTGTGTGTGTGTGTGTGTGTGTGTGTGTGTGTGTGTGTGTGTGTGTGTGTGTGTGTGTGTGTGTGTGTAGACTGCAGAGAGATCCTGTTGCCTCTGATGACGGATCAGCTCAAACTTCATCTGGAGAATCATGAAGAGCTGGAATCCTGCTGTCAGCTGCTCAGCGACATACTGGAGGTGCTTTACAGGAAAGATGTGGTAAGAAACACACACACACACTTGTATATATGGTAATTGAACCAAAATTTAAACCAAACAACAGCATTCAAATGACAAAGCTGCACAACCTTAATGTTTTAACTACAGTTAAAGTGAAAGCAGAGTATATACACAAAAATGCACTTAACTGATCAAAATTAAAATGTCAATAATAATCATAAAAGTTAAAATAGCCAATTCACAAATGACAATCTTTAACTAAAAAAAAATATATATTAAAATCTAATTTCAGAACATAAAAAGCCCTCAAATTTTATCTGATATATTTTATACGTGAATGTGTAACTATTAAAGCATCTTCATTATACTACAATAGCATACAAACATACTTTAGCTGCCTTAGAATGCAATAGAATGTTTATCAGCCATTGAGAATCGAGCATTCAAGAGCCTCATAGCATAAACAAACATAATAAGCGAAACAAAATCCATTAAGAATGAGTTTTACTAGTAGTAGCATAACAATACACACTAATGGCCCGTTTCCACTGAGTGGTACGGTACGGTTCGGTTTCGTACGCTTTTATGGCCGTTTCCACTGTCAAAAAGCGTACCGTACCGTACCACTTTTTCGGCACCCTTTCGAAAGGGTACCAAACACGAGAAAGGGTACCAAAAGGCGGAGCCACACGCGCAGCTGAACGCTATTGGTTTACAGAGATACGTCATTCACTTACGCAACAAGCCAGAATGAAAACAAAAAAACCCGCCATGTTTGAAAAACACAGCGAGAGATTAAAGCGGAATTATAAATACATATAATAACGAGCCATGGTCGATCTGGGCTCAAACAAACCTTGTCGTCATCTTGATGAACAGCCACAAAGCCAAGAAGAAGAGCAGATTTACCCTGTGCCCCGTAGTTTTTTACGAACCAGTCTGAGGCGCGAGCGGTTTAGCTTTCTTGCTAGCGCTCGCGCGCGTCTAACATTATATCTGAAATAACAAACTTCTTGAGCTGATGATAATAACCTGCGCTTGATTATTGATGTGCTTTTGAAACCCGATCCTGTCAGACACTGACAATCAAAAGAGTGAAGCGTGAAGAAACAAAAGAGAAGCCGGAAAAAAAGGAGCACATTATTTTTCAGCAAACAAACAAAATGCCATGATTAACTAACTTATTGTCTTCACATTTTGGACTAATATGAACTGGGAATGACGGAATTACTCTCTAACAGAGGCTACATGTGCTGCTGAAGCTTACATACACAGATGAGAGGTTTTCACTGACTGTGGGCTATAATTTGTGTTGTTTTGAACCTAAATACCGACGAAATGTCTGTTGTGTGTGTTCTTCTGTAGTTGGGAACATATCGGAGACTGTAAGGGGCTGTATGTGTTTATATATGTTCATTTATTTAGTTATTTAATATAATTACAGACGTTACAGTAGGCTGTTTCGCACTGTCATTGATCTGCAGTTATAATCAACTCATGTTCATAGAAAAGTTAGTAATAAACATTTCTACACAAGTGTTTATGTGTATGAAGCATCTGTTTTGTGAGAAGTGCTTCTCATATGATATGTAAGTGACCTGTACAGCTTTACTGTAGACATTTCCTCGAGCGAGAATGACGTCGATTGAAACTTTCTGTCATATACCACGCCCACCAAAAGGGTACCCTTGTTAGTGGAAACGCAAGCCTGATAAAGGTGACCCGTACCAAACCGAACCGTACTGTACCAGTCAGTGGAAACGAGCCATAAATGAACACTTTGTGTGAGGAATAGAACAAAACTGAAGACATTCAATCTTTTGGTCTTTTAACTTCATCTTCCATGAGGGAACCATTGATTAACTTGGTTGGTTACATTGGTTTTAATAAACACATATATGAGGAAAACTAACACATTATTCAAAGATACATCTGCCTTAATTGTAACACTTCAAGTGATTGTCTTTCATTCATATGCATTCATTCCAGAGATCTTTTGTCTCTACGAAAGTGTGCATTCAACAGGATGTCCCACATGACCCAGGAGTCATGAAAAAGAGTCTCCTGAGGCAGTTGGTTAGGCTTCCTGTTGATAACTAAATTTGGTAAAGGGTCCCCAGAAGAAGTATTGGTGAAAATAGTCAAATCAATTGGCTCTGTTATTGTGATGGTACTGTGTAGGCCCTCAAGCCAGTGTTAAATGACTGAGACCAGTCAGACAATAGCCGCGTTTCCACTATCGCGCCTAAATCGAGCGAGCCAGGGCGAGCCAAGGCCAGTCGCGTTTCCACTATCACTTCCGGGGCGTAATCGGGTCAAACGGGGCTTCCTTGGGGCCAGCGTCCGGCCTTTTTCGGCCCGCCGAATACCTTGGGCCAAGGAGGGCCAACTGGGGCTTCGGGGCGGGGTTACGTACAAAGGCGGAGTTTTCCTGTCAGGTAAAGAGGAGACGTCGTTCTCGTCGCTCGGCTGCTCTTTTGCGCCTTGCAGCCAAAATCTGTGTTCGAAGTAAATGCCGCCGAACTCGAATGTCCTTATCCAGGGATCGCTGTCTGGCTTTACACCAACAGACCACAAACAGTAAAAAAGCAATCCCTTC
>NC_079446.1:45753505-45821005 GCF_903798145.1 Danio aesculapii | reverse complement strand
ATCAGACTTATTTCTAAAACACCGTTTTGCTTTTTATCACATCTTAAAATTGTGAGTCTTTTCTGTTCACCAAATCTGTTTGATAAAAAAAAAAATAATAATAATAACATCAGCAATATTATGGATTTTTTGCGAGTTTTAAAATATAGACTTACATGTGTACAGCGACATTAGTTGCTTTTTTTTATCACTGATAACCCTAAAATTGTTTCTGAAAGTCAAGTAAAAATCAAGTAAGAAAATTATGGATTTATTCATTTAGTTTTTGCATTAAGTTTTCAAATATAGACTTATTTGTGAAGCAAAATTAGTTGCTTTTCATCACAGATATGCTTAAAATAGTCTCTGGGAGACTGTTTGAAAAAAGTATAGTAAGAAAATGAGTAATATTATGGATTTTTTTTGGCAAGTTTTAAAATACAGACTTATTTATGCAACAAAATTAGTTGCTATTATACTTGAAATTGTTTCTGAAAGTCTTTTCTGCTCAATGAGTCTGTTTGATAAAAAAAACTCTGTAATATGGGTTGTTTTTCAAGAGGTTTTTGTCAGTTCCTTTGTCACGTTTCTTAACAGAGAGATGCCAGTCTTTATGTAATGATAATGCATTATTTTTAGACCTTTTTAAAATGTGTTGTGAATTGATTTATTTTTCTTGACCTTTAATTATTTACTTTTTGATTAGATCAGATTCAGCTTTATTTTCATTACGCATGTATACGTACTAGGCAACCAAATGCAGTTTAGGTCTAGCCAGGAGTGCAAAATACTTCGTTGTAAGTTGTAATATGAACATAACATGCAAGTCGTTTTAACTGTAATCAGGGATTTACAAATAGATGAGCATAGTCTACTGGTTGCTGTTAATAATGAGGAAATGCAATTAGATATGAACATAATATACAGGTTATTTACTAATTACAAGTAGATATATACATTTGCAAATGGGTTTGTGCAGTGAAGTACAATGATTGTGTGCTGAAATAAGTGTGCAAGTGCAATATTAGATACACAATTGCTAATGGTTATACTATATCTGTCAGTCTTTAGTGTAGATGTTTTTGTGTGCAGATGTAATTTATTTGTGGTGTATTTCAGGGCCCGACGCAGTGGCACGTGCAGATCATCATGGAGAAACTGCTGAGGACCATCAACAGGACCGTGATCTCCATGGGCAGAGACTCTGCTCTCATAGTAAGAGCTTTTTTCCTTCGTCACAGGCTTGTTTTCGGGATGTGCTGAGTTTATGGGTTTGCTGTGTCTGTGGTTAGAAATGGTGTGTCTGCAATCCTCAAACCACTACACACACACACACACACACACACACACACACACACGGTCACAGTCAGGCTTTGTTCAGACAGGCAGCATAAATCCTATTTTTTTGCCGTATCCGATTTAAATCCTTTTAGTTTTTGTGATCTGGACAGAAAAGAACATGGTAAAGCTGAAATGCATCTCTTCTGTGTTGTTAGAACCACCGCGTCAAACAGGTTTCACCAACACTCTCATTGGTCAGTGAACTAAGTTTGTACTCACACTACGCTATCTGAACCATGCCTGGGCACATTTCTCAGTTCTTTTGACGAGTGTGTCTGCTCCAAATTTGGCTCAGGCACTGTTCAGTTGGCTGGCTCTGACTGATTTCTCTGTAAACCAAAAGCATTCAGCAGCGCGTCTACTTCCGCCTTTTGGTACTCTTTCTCGTGTTTGGTATCCTTTCGAAAGGATGCCGAAAAAGTGGTATGGTTTGGTACACCTTTTGACAGTGGAAATGACCATGAAAGCATACCAAACTGAACCGGACCGTACCACTCAGTGGAAACAGGCCATTATGGACTCCTAACCATCCCCATATCAAAATTGGCTTGATCACTCTGTCTCCTCTCCACCAATCAGGTCATGTGTGATGTGTAGTCTAGCACGCTATCCAGATGGGTGCTGCACACTGGTGGTGGATGAGGAGATTTCCTCCAAAAAATGTGCAAAGCACTTTGAGTTTCCAGAAAAAGCGCTATATATATATATATATATATATATATATATATATATATATATATATATATATATATATATATATATATATATATATATATATATATATGTAAGGAATTATTATTGTTGTTGTTGTTATTATTATTATTATTATTATTTGGCACGAGTGCAAAGCGCACCTCACCCCGAAACTGAAGAGCGACGTCACTTTAAAGGGACCGTTTTAAGGGACTGATTTATTATTCATTCTTTTCAATGAACAAAAACTGTCAGAGTTTATTAAAGATGCAAACCCCTCGCTGCACATCAGCTGCACCTTCAGCAAACCTCCTAATACCTGCATTACGAGGACTTCATGAACATCAAAAGTGCTGGATCTGTTCAGCAAAAGTCTTGACTTTGCCACCAAATCACAAATGACTTAAAATAATAGAAAACGATATCGTCACCTTGGAATTAAAAGGTTCTATCTGCATTCTGAATGACTTTGAGATATTGAGCTTTAAAGTTTTGGCATTCCATTTAGAAAACAGTGTGTGTGTAACATTTGTTTTTAAATAAAGTCTTAATGTAAACAACTTATAAAAAACATGCCATAATGTAAATAAGTTTAGTCATTTGATAAGAATGTCACAAACTCAGTTTTGACAAAAATGTCAGAAAGAACCTTATAATTCTAAGGTGACGTTATAACTAAAGTAATGTCCAGAGCGCTTCTCTTCTATTCAATTCACCTTTATTTGTATAGCGCTTTTACAATGTAGATTGTGTCAAAGCAGCTTCACATAGAAGATCATAGTAAATTGAAACAGTGTAGTTCAGTTTTCAGTGTTGAAGTTCAATTCAGTGTGGTTTAATATTCACTACTGAGAGTCCAAACACTGAAGAGCAAATCCATCGATGCGCAGCTCCACGGGTCCCGAACCATGCAAGCTCTTCTGTTAAACTGAACAGTCGCATCATCGATGATGTAAGCGTGCTCAGGCCTGCAGGCAAAATACAGTGTGATTGCAGGCCGTTGGGGGTGAGGGGAGGGGGGACTATTGCTCATGGGCACATTTCAAGACAACTGTGCCTAGTGTGAGTACACCTTAATACTCCTGCCTCCACACCATTGGTTGAGCCATACGCTATATAGGGTGAAAAATTGTACATGAGGACAGAGTAATATCTCTGCATTTACAGTGAGTTCAGATGGTTTTAGGATGGTTTATTTAGCTTGTTTTGAATGGGTTTTACATATTTTAATGCAAATTTCCATTTTTTTTATGATTAATAGTTAGTTTGTTAGTTTTCTTGTTAGCTTTTTTAAGTTTGGTTTAAAAAAAAAGATTTATATTTTCACTTTCTTTGTGGTTTGTTTATATAATTATGCAATTTTTTTAGTGCAATACACCACACAACAGCCTCAAAACATTATGCAGTTCTGAGTGTGCCTCACTCATGTGAGTGGGCTTGACAAACCACCTGTAGTAAGATGTGTATGCGCGCATGTGTTTATGTGGTGCGTGTGTTTTTGTGTGCATGTGTTTGTGTGTGCACCCTAATGTTGGTGTATGTGTGTGTTTGTGCAATCTGGACAGAAAAATAACGTTAAAGCTGAAAAGAGGTTTCTTGAACACTACCATTGGTCAGTGAAGTGATA
The DNA here is from genome assembly GCF_903798145.1 of Danio aesculapii. Lineage (NCBI taxonomy): Eukaryota > Metazoa > Chordata > Actinopteri > Cypriniformes > Danionidae > Danio > Danio aesculapii. The sequence goes on along the minus strand of NC_079446.1, from coordinate 45,817,365 downwards.
GTCCCACCCCCAATCTCACATCACTGGTTATGAACAAACTGCGCCTCCTACTACATAAATACTCCTGTATAATATTAGGTGTGTGTGTGTTTTTGTTTGTGTGTGCATGTGTTTGTGCATGTATGTGTTTGTGCATATGCATGTTTGTGTGTCTGTGTGTGTTTTTGTTTGTGTGTGCGTGTGTTTGTGCGTGTATGTGTTTGTGCATATGCATGTTTGTGTGTCTGTGTGTGTGTGCATGTGTAGTCTGAACAGAATAAAAAAACATTTTAAAGCTAAAAAGAACACTCCCATTGGTCAGTGAAGTGATAGTCCCACCCGCAATCTCACATCACTGGTTATGAACAAACTCCGCCTCCTACTACATAAATACTCCTGTATAATATTAGGTGTGTGTGTTTTTGTTCGTGTGTGCGTGTGTTTGTGCGTGTATGTGTTTGTGCATATGCATGTTTGTGTGTGTGTGTGTGTGCATGTGTAGTCTGAACAGAATAAAAAAAAACATTTTAAAGCTAAAAAGAACACTCCCATTGGTCTGTGAACTGATAGCCCCGCCCCCAACCTCACATCACTTATTGTGAACAAACTCCAAGTGCATGCACACTACCATATTATATTAGGTGCGTGTGTTTGTGCGTGTTTGTGCTTGTATGTGGGTGCACATATTTGTGCTTGTGTTTTTTTTTTGCATGCGTGTATGTGTGTGTGTGTGTGTGTAGTCTGAACAGAAAAATAACATGTTAAAGCTGAAAAGAACACTCTCATTGGTCGGTGAACTGATCGTCCCGCCCCCAATCTCGCGTCTCTGTGAACAAACTCTGCTTATAAGTACATGCACACTCCCATATTGTATAAGATGTATGTGTGTGTGTATGTGTAAACACACGGAGCTGCTGTAAATCCTGTGCTCTGTTTGTGTGTGTGTTTGTGATGTGATTTGGCTGAAGATCCAGATGGTGTGAGCGTCTGTCACACTGTTTCTGCAGCTCCTTTGACTGCTGCACTGTGTTTGCCTGCAGCAGCACCACTGGTCAGTCTGAGCTGATCTGAGATCTGCAGCTTCAGCGTGTTGGTTGGGTTCAAGAGCTTCAGGCTGTTGAATGTGCTGATAGTGGACGTCCTTGACTTTTACAGCCTCGTCTGTCCATATGAATGCTAAACGCCTCCCTTCATCACCCTCTCTTCTGCATGCGTGTGTGTGTGTGTGTGTGTTTGAAGGACAGCAGCAGCAGCTTTCATCTCATTCTCAGTTTTATTCTGAATTTTTAATTGTGTGAAGCACAAATGATTCAATTCTTGATGTTATTATGGTTTAAGGAGTCTTCAGGAAGCTTTTCAGTGTCAAAAAGATGAAAAAAAGCACCACAGACAGATCATTAAGATGTAGAGGTCAACTAATATCATTTTTGACTGCAGATTTGTTATTTTATATCAGGGGTGTCGAGCTCAATTCCTGGAGGGTCGCAGCCCTGCAAAGATTTTGTTCCAGTCCTGCTTCAACACTACTATCTGTATAGCTGCATCCCAAATAACACAGCATGCACTTCTGCACTATATACTTCTGCACTTACACACTTAACAGCACAGTATATGTATGTAGTGTCGTCCCAAATGGAACACTAATGTTATTTCACTAAGCGGAAATTCAGTCCGTTTCCCGGATGATGTTGGACGGGTTGCCAAATTAGTGAAATAAATGGCCAAACTACCAAATAATACCTGCCATGAGTCTAACCACATTCACCATCGGGAGATGCTATAATCACTAGAATTTAGCTTTCACAATCGAAAATAAATAAAGTAATCCAACATGAGCGCCCGATAGCTCCGCCCCTTCACTACATGAGCAAACCAACGGCCGTTGAGTGCGTCAAGTGTCCAGCATTCCACACTTCATTTGGTCACACTCTGTTTTGTTATTGGTTTGTTACATTGCATCTACATGCCAACTAATTCTCATTAGATTATAAGTAGACTGTTAGGTTAGTGTAGTTTCTTGTTAAATATGTTGAAGGAGCAGTATCAACAGATAGTAAGCAGACAGTCTACTAATATTCAAATGGACCATCAAAATAATGTGTTACCTTTAATTTTACTAGTTGAGTAAGTGCATCATCCTGGTATTTAAAGTGCACTTTTTTTATAGAGTTTTCAGCGTGAATGCACTACTTACACTATTTATATTCAGTTGATTCAATTGAAGTACTTAGAATTGAATTGAATACACTGTTTATACTACAAAATAGCGTAGAACAGTTCATAAGTATGCGCTTTGGGATGCACCTTATGTTTCAAACAAGCATAAAGCACTCAATTAGTTTGATAAAGTTGTGTATTAAGTAGGTTTAGAGTTTGACACCTGTCTTTTATATGGAAGGATATTTTAGACATTTTTAAAATGCAATTGCATTTTTTTTCAATTGCGTTTTCAATATGTGGAATCATAAATTGAGAAGAAAAAATAATAATAAAAAAAATAAATAAATAAAATAAATATATATAAATAAATAAATAAAATTCTAAATAAATTATTTATATATATATATATATATATATATATATATATATATATATATATATATATATATATATATATATATATATATATATATAAATAAAATTATAAGTATATATATATATATATATATATATATAAATAAATAAATAAAATTATAAGTATGTATATATATAATTTACTTATAATTTTATTTATTTATTTATATATATTTATATATATATAAATATAATTATATATTTTTTTAAATAAATATAAATAAATAATAAAATTATAAATAAATTATATATATATATATATATATATATATATATATATATATATATATATATATATATATATATATATATATATATTATATATATATATATATATATATATATATATATATATATATATATATATATAAATTTGTTTTTATTTTTTGCAAATTTTTCTAACTATACCACCATAATTTTAACCAAGTACGTGGTATTAGTGAAAAAATATCCCATATTTGGCAGTACTGACCTAAAATGTCTGTCTGTCTGTCTATCCATCAATTGATCGATTAGTTTTAAATAATAATAATATGCAAGGATATTAATTTTCAAATGCAATTGCAAATTCTATATTACTTTTTCACAATGTCTGGAATGAGCTTCTATAATTTTAACGAAATAGCTAATATTGATGAAAAAAATGTCCCATAGTTGTCAGTACAGACTTAAAATACAATCAATCAATACATTTATAATAGTTTTAAATAATAATAATAATAATAATAATAATAGATAAGTAATAATTATTGAAAAATATTTAGTCGTTGCACTGTTTGATAATGCTCTAATCTGAAGCTTATTCAAATAATTCTTAAATCATATACAAAAACTTTGTATTACAGCTCTTGTTTTGTAGAGATTCTGGGTGTCGGAAGGTTCAAAAACAGTCTACCCTCACTCATCCTTTTCGAACTGTTTTTTTTATAATCTCAAATAAAGAATGTAAAAGAAGTATAGCAGAGCCTTTACTCTGATTTGAGTGAGCTCTGATTTATCACTGCTCTCTTTCTACTGAGCTTATATTACAAGGCCTCTAAACTCAAATCCTAATGGCCACATCACATAAAGCCCATTGATGGCTCTCCCACCACTGATACACGCTGCTGACATTTGCAGTAAATCCCTCAGTCTTGAGTAGGGAAGCTTAACACATCGGACAGAGGACGACAAACATGTTCAATATTTGAAATGGCTGAATTTGTGGAACAATATACATTTAAACTGACTTAGGTTTAAGAGCATATAAGAGGCATTTTCAGTGTGTTCAAGCATGGTTCTGAATTGTAGTGTTTGTTGGTTTGAATGGCATCAAGTTTAGTGTTTGTTTTGATAAATGTGTTCAAAAAGAGATATGCTTTTTGTTGTTGCATGCAGATGATAATGTTGTCAAATACATTGAAAATGTTGTTTTGGTTCTCATGCACTAAAATGCAAAGCCAGTACAAAGCCAAAATACATAAAGAGGGTTACTTGTTTTTCTATATAACTCACTATTTTCTATTTACAATATCCTCCTGAGACTCCACCTATTGACTTGTGTTCTTTGTAGTGGACATTTTGTTTTTATGAATTTTCTTTGAATTGTTTGAGCCACTCTGTCAAGTCCTGTTGTACTGTTCAGAGGACATCCTGGGCTTTCTAGTGATTTGTCATTTGATTGGCTGGCATGCTAGGAACCACTTCTTGCACTTCAAAATGGCCGACATACAAAAAAAGCACATTTTATGTAAGGAGAGAGGCATGTAAAATTTAGCTTTTTAAATGTTTTATTACTATTATTATTATTATTATTATTATTATTACATATTTGTTAATAAAGTGTCAGGAACAACACATTTAGCTTTCAAAGCTATCTTTTTTTAAATGTCCGCTATAGTGGACACCAGGACCATCTTAATGTAATGACTGCATGTTTTGCGGGGCAGAACTGAAGCAGAGAGGATTCTTTATAAAATAGTTGAGGGAGACTCTGATTTAGAGTCTGACTATCAGACAATCAGACAATTAAAGACAATTAGAGAATGACCATCAGTTTTAAATCACTTTTATGTTAAATTAGTTTTGGATTAAGATCTTCTTTTTGTTTTGTTTTATGAGTTCAGCTCTCTTTCAGATTAAACTGTTTCAGGAATTTCAATACAAAAAGAGAAAATGGCTTTTGTTTTGTTTTTGTTACATTAATATTGGATTAACATCCCTTTACAGCCATATCCTGGACAGTGTTGTTGTCTGAGTTTGGCTGTTTCTAACTAAAATGATCCTGTGGTCCACTACAGTGGACATGCTGTAGAATTAAAAATAAAAACAGAATGTAAAAAATCTAAATTGTAGAATTTTTTTTTTTAACCCAAAGAATGTAGGAAATCACAGAAAAAAAGAAAAAAAAATTCTTTGGGTCTCAGGAGGATATACTTTGGGATTAGTCAGAAAACCTTATCCCGGTTACAATTAGCTCAAAATGCTGCTGCAAGGCTTTTAACAGGTACCAAGGAACATGAGCACATTACACCAGTTTTACGCTCTCTGCACTGGCTGCCTGTGCACTTTCGAGTCACTTTTAAAATGCTGCTCTTGGTTTTTAAATCTCTAAATTCCCTGGCACCTTCTTATCTGTCAGACATTTTAATTGAGCATCAGCCTGGTCGGTCTCTTTTGTCATTCAACCAGAGATTATGTATCCCTAAGTCGAGGCTGAAATGCAGGGGTGACCATGCCTTCACAGTAGCTGGTCCTAGGTTGTGGAATGATCTGCCCCTCTGTATTAGATCAGTTTCATCTCTGTCTGTTTTTAAATCTAGGTTGAAAACTTGTCCTCTTTGATTTGGCATTTTATCAGTGAAAATTGTCCATTTTTGCTATAATTTTATATTTTTTCTTTGCTGTGATGTGTTTTGTGCAGCACATTGGTCAACCTCTGGTTGTGTTGAATAGTGCTATAGAAATAAAATTGACATTGGCAAAATAATTAATTCAGTAGATTTTCTTGTTAAATTGCATTAGAGCTACTGTAATTTTTCACTGTCCATATTTCTTATATATTTTAATCAATAAAATTAGTTTTTCTGTTCACATATTTTCAGTTCACATATTTAAAGGGTCACGAAACCCCAAAACACATTTTTTGAGCAGTTTACAGTCATATATGTGTCCCACACTGCTATAAACACTATTAGGACACATATTTTTCACAAAAAAATGCATGAAATATGCATGAAATGTTCTTGAATGAAAGTGAAAGTGCCAAACTGCAGTTGAAGTCGACAAATTAAGTATTTGGCAAATAATTTGATTAGTGATGTCCATGTAAACAGTCACTGGCTTTCTCCCCTGCGTCTGTGTGTTGTTTTGCCTCTGTGAAACTCAGCGCGTGCACAAACAGAAACTCCCATTTTTATGCAAAACCTTCCCTTTTTCCCCTCCCCTGACACTCCCACCTAAACAGAGCTGGACACACCCACTCTCCTGACTTTTTACAAACTAGAGGTGTGAAAACACCCTGCTGAGACGGGGGCTTTGTGGCCCTTTAAGAATTCAATAAATCACCTTTGCATTGCGTGATCTATTATTTTAAGATTTGTTCTTTTTAGTATGTATTAGTTATTAGTCTGCATTTGTTTTGTAGATGCATGAATGATTATAATTATTTCATTTACTTCACTGAAACGCATGATTGCTTAAAATAAATATTTTTAGTTTTTGACTTGTTTAAATTCAATGGCAGCACAGTGGCGCAGTAGGTAGTGCTGTCGCCTCACAGCAAGAAGGTCGGTGGTTTGAGTCCAGGCTAGGCCAGTTGGCATATCTGTGTGGAGTTTGCATGTTTTCTCCGTCTTGGCGTGGGTTTCCTCCAGGTGCTCCAGTTTCCCCCACAGTCCAAACACATGCGCTATAGGTGAATTTGATTAAATAAATTGGTCGTAGTGTATGAGTGTGTGTGTGAATGAGTGTCTATGGGTGTTTTCCAATACTGGGTTGCGGCTGGAAGGGCATCCGCTGTGTAAAACATATGCTGAAATAGTTGGTGGTTCATTCCGCTGTGGTGACCCCTGATAAATAATGGAACTAAGCTGAAAGAAAATGAATGAATGAAGTTTAAATTCAACACATTTCATCCAATTAGCTTTAAATTGCTTACATTCTGGTTGAATAAATAAATATATTACTTGAAAATTTGAAATATATAATTTAAATGAAAACAAATCTAACAAAAACAATATAGGCTTATCCTCAAAAAATAAAATTGAGTAAAAACAAATGAAAAAAATATAAACAAATTGCTAAAACAGTGAATAATGAAGAGAAACACTAAATCAAATGGTTTTCCCAATTATATTCAGTGTGCATTTGTTATATCAGTGCTTTTAATTATTGATTAAATTACTTTAAGTTTCATCAGATTTAATCTAATTGGATGCAAATGGCTCAATGTTGGATAAGGAAAAATAATCAGCAAAAAAAACAAACATAATAATCATATAACCAGATGCTCAGAAACATGGGGAAAATACATGAGTTCTTATGTTCTGAAAGAATAGTCAAAGCTCTGTATTTTAGGAATTCATGAATGGTTACGAATGGAGTGTGTGTTGATTTGATAATACCGTTAGAGTGTGTGTGTGGGCGACTTTTCTATGCTGACCTTGTTCGTCAGGGCTCTGTTGCTTAGATTCAGATTTATGCATTAACTTTTCTCTTTGGTTTTTACCGCATGTGAGCATAGAATTCAAATGAGTCTGATCCACGCACACACACACAGTCAGTCTGCATGCAGATCTGCACTTACAGTAAACAAAGTCCTTTAGAATCTGCATATATATATCTTGTTAAATATTTGTGAACATCTCAAACATAATATTCAACATGTTAACCATCGAAAAGTACAAGGATATATGAAAAATAAAATAAAATAAATACTATAAGATTAAATACACTAAAGTATAAAATAAAATACTAAAAAGATATTTCAAAAAGATAAAATAAGATAAAGCAAAAGTAAATAATGTAAGATTGATTAATATTTATTTATTTATAATAAGATTAAATATGAAGAACAAATAAAATAAGATTAATAAGATAAATTAAGATAAAATAAATAATTTAAGATGAATTAATATAGGATTAAATAAAATAGCATTAAATAGAATAAGATTAAATATTATAAGATTAATTGTTAAAATATGAAATAAAATAATAAAATGAGGTAATATTAAAGGAAATAAGATGAAATAAAATTAAATAATATAAGATTAAGTATAATATAATTAAATAAAATAATAAAATAAAATAAGATTAAGTTAAAATAAACTAAGATAAAATATGTAAAAAAAATAAATAAATCAAATAAAATAAAGCAGTAGTGATCTTTGCATGAACCATTCCATTTTTGGCTTGTTTGATCTGTTTATAGCATGTTTAGTATTTCCATCTTTTTTTTCTCTCTCACTGTTGCTGCATATAAAAGCTTTATAAACCTCACGGTTGAGAGGGGTTTCTCTTAGATACACCGTCTGTCTGTCAGGATACTCCGAGAACTGTTAGCTCCACCCATTCCACTGCAGTAGGAGGAGCCGTGGCTTCTGATTGGCTGCTGTGTTTTGATTGACAGTGCGGGACTGACAGCTGGTGGCGTCTGCAGCATCAGTGCAGCAAAATCCTCTTAGCTTTACATTCTACCCACATTCTCCGTGCATTAAATATGCATTTGTGATGATGGAGAGCTTCATCCCATTGATTTATTTCAGCCTGTAGGTTTTCGCTCACTGTCCTCCTTTAAATGCTGCTTTTTTCACAATTTCTTGCATGGGAAATACCCAATGCTTGTATGGGAATTCCCTGATTGATAAACATGTAGACACATACACAAACTTTGTCATCGCAAACTGGAGAATTTAATGAATAATAATGATAATAATAATAGTAATAATATTAATATAATAATAATAATAATAATAATAATAATGATGATATAATAATAATAATAATAATAATAATAATAATGATATAATAATAATAATAATAATAATAATAATAATAATAATGATATAATAATAATAATGATATAATAATAATAATAATAATATTAATATAATAATAATAATGATATAATAATAATAATAATATAATAATAATAATAATAATAATAATAATAATAATAATAATAATAATAATATAATAATAATAATAATATAATAATAATAATAATAATAATAATAATAATAATAATAATAATATTAATATTAATATAATAATAATATTAATAATAATAATAATAATAAAAAGAACACTTTACTTTTCAATCCAGCAATGAAAGAGAGATAAATATATTTAGAAATCCCTTTAAAGCAGAGTAAACTCAAACAAATGATAATACGTTTGTAAAACAAAAACAAAAAAATACATAAATGATTAAAATAGCAAAAGGGTAAAAATCTAATTACTAAATGTAATAAAAAAATATTGAATATATTTAAAATCATGACAACAACAGTAATTAGTCCAAGGCGCTCGAAAAATGTGGGAAAAAACCCCCAGCATCGACCAAATATTTGAGTTACCCCTGAGCGCTTTTTTGTTTGTATTTCTGGATTAATATTTAAAATGATCTTTTATTTTATTCAGTTTTAATTTATTTCACTGCATTGTATTGTTTTTACACTTTTTTATTCTGTAAACCAGTGCAAACTATATTTTACTGAAATATTAAATGTATTTTCTAATCTATTATATGCTATTTGTATTTTGAAGCAAAATAAATAAATGCTATAACATTCATATAGTTTTTTTTCTTTTAGAAATGCATTAAAACAAAAATAAAATATTTCTTTGTTAACTGAAATAAAGTAATCATCCAGTAAACCTGTGTAAACTATATTTAAATAATACATTGAATATCTTTTAGAGCATTATATGCAATATGTTTTATAGTACAATAGAATGCTATAACATGTATATGGTGTTTTTGTCTTTTATGAAATATAATTAACAAAATAAAATTATTGATTAATAACTAACTGAAAATAAGTTAGATTTTTATATATTTATTTAAATATTTAATATTTTTATGTGTTTATAGGTTAATGTAGTTTATTTTGTTTAACTTTAATATAATTTTAATATCATTTTAATTTTAGTCATGTTAATATTACTCATTTCAAAATGTAATTAGTTTAGTTCACATTTCTGGAAGTCTAACATCTAATATTTAACTGATTATTAAATATTCAGCATAATATCGACATATTTAATTTTTATCCACTTATTTTGACAGTTTTTCTGTCTGTTTCAAGTTTAAGTTGCTTTACTGGCATGACATTTAGTACAATATCGCCAAAACATTTTAAATATATACAGTTGAAGTCAGAATTATTAGCCCCCCTTTTCAATTTTTTTTTTTCTTTTTTAAATATTTCCCAAATGATGTTTAACAGAGCAAGGACATTTCCACAGTATGTCTGATAATATTTTTTCTTCTGGAGAAAGTCTTATTTGCTTTATTTCAGCTAGAATAAAAGCAGTGTTTAATTTTTTATGAACTATTTTAAGGTCAAAATTATTAGCCCCATTAAGCTACTTTTGTTTTAGATAGTCTACAGCAGCGTTTCCCAACCCTGTTCCTGAAGGCACACCAACAATCCACATTTTCAACCTCTCCCTAATCAAACACACCTGAATCATCTTATCATAACATCAGAAGAGACTCCAACACCTGAAGTTAATGGTTCAGAAAAGGGAGACATCCAAAATATCCAGGTATATCCTCCAGGAACAGGGTTGGGAAACACTGGTCTACAGAACAAACCACTGTTATACGACTTACAATATAAACAATAAATTACCATAACCTGCCTAGTTAACCTAATTAACCTAGTTAAGCCTATAATGTCACTTTAAGCTGTATAGAAGTGTCTTGAAAAATATCTAGTCAAATATTATGTACTGTCATCATGACAAAGATAAAATAAATCAGTTATTAGAGATGAGTTATTAAAACTATTATGTTCAGAAATGTGTTGAGAGAATCTTCCCTCCGTTAAACAGAAATTGGGGGAAAAATAAACAGGGGGGCTAATAATTCTGACTTCAACAGTATATACGTAATACATTAACATAAGTGAATAAAATATACAGTAAATAAGAAATAAATGACAAAAAATACATTTGATAATAATAATAATAATAATAATAACAATAATAACAATAACGGTCTGTATCTCTCTCTTTCTCAATTAAACTATAGTTAATAATTGCTGTATTGGCATGACCAATGTTACGAATATATTGCCAAAGCATTTATAAAGTTTACATTAAAAAGAACATGTATATTAAAAAAACAAAAACATAGTAAACAAAGTAAATAGTAGTTATTATAATAATAGTATTATAATATATAATATAATATAATACAGTTATAGTTTCTCTCTCTTTCTCTCCCTCCATCACTGATATCTTGATTATCATATCAGGCTTAGTGCTAATATTAACTAATTCCATAGAATTGATTTCATTACTCCTTGATTTCATTACTAAAAATTAGTTACTTAAAGTGAGTAAACCCAATGCCTTACAAGCAGCAAGTTGGCTTTACTTAAAAAAAACTAAAACAAATAAAAACATATTGTAACTTGGATCAAATAAATTGACGTAATTTTTATAATCATGCAAAATGTACTCACTTTTAATAAAATGTCAACGAATCGCTTTTTTCAGTGCAGTAGGTTTGCTTGTATCTGGCGTAATCACTGTGGACGTGACTGATCTCTGCTAAAAGCTTTTGTCACATAATTACATCTGCCTTAACATCCTTAACATCTGCAATGCAGCAGTCCAAATCTGCCAAATATCCAGTCAAATACTACACCTTTTTTTAAGTGTAAATTTTAAATGTAGTTCTATTTAATCTCACTCATTTTTGTTGAACATTTTTAAATATTTTACTTTGTTTCATTAAAATGCGTAAAACATTCAGAACGGAGCACACAACATGTCAAATTTCACACTCAGATAATGGAGCCAGTGTTTGTATTTTTTATGTTTTATTTTGTATAGTAAATAGTTTTAAAAACTGTATAAAATACACAATATTGCACATAATAAATCAATTGCACTTTTTTTAAGGAACAGAAAAAAACCCCCAAACATCTAATCATCTCTGGAGGCTACAGTGGAGCTATAGAGATTCACTGCTGCTGTGTTTCTGCGTTTGCCACTATAAACCCAAGGGACAGAGCATTATTTTGCCTTTTTTTTTTTTTTTTTTTTAAGACTTTGGCACACATCTCCGGATGGGAAGCTGCTTTTGCCTCTGCTGAGACATTCCCACAATGCCTTGCTCTTTATGTGGGCTGAAATCGCTTTTGTGTGAGATGATTTGAGCCCCGTTTTACTCTATTTTCATCACTGATACATTCTTTAAGATAAAAAGGGGTGTTTTGATTTCCAGTGTGGTTGTCACTCTAATTAAATTCTGTACAGACGCAATAATGATGACGTTATACTGAGCGGTGGTGAAAACTGAATGTGAGTTAAAGGAACAGGGGTGGTCAAACTGTCCTGGATAGTTTAGCTCCAACACTAATCAAATAGGACTGAGTTTGCCTACCCCTGCTGTATACAGTACAAGACTGACCAGACGCAGCGGTAGAGAATCACTTATTTGACAGAATTGCATTTGCCATTTTCAAGTTGAAATTCGGGTGATGTGGAATACTTATTGTGAAGGTAAATTCAGGGTAGAATGTGTTTACAGGGACCATATGTAAATATATTCAGGTTTTGTAATCACCGCATTCTTAATGACCTACTGTATTTGCTGATTTATATGTAAATAACTTGCTTTTATTCTGAAAATCAAAAGGATGTAAGGATTATTTGCAGATGAAACCATTTCATAGACGTATAGGATGATGCTGAAAGAGCTGAATCAAAATAAAGGAATAGATTCAAACTACATTAAAAGTATGTTGTCTGTGGTCTCCAATAAACTTTAGAATCAAAGTATCTAAGTATTATAACAGTGTGAATTTATTTTTTATTGGAGGGGTGGTGCTCATTTGGTGAAATAATCTCTTCTTTACATGAGTACAGTTCGCAGTTCACCAAGCGGCCACCGATGGTGCTAATAACAACTGTCAGAATTCTACATAGAGCCTCTTTAATATTAACATGGTGTCCTAACTACATACAATGTGGCACTGCTAAAATCTAATGCTAAGATCTTTTTATGTTAAAATGAGTTTGTCCTAAAAATTGGCAACACCATAGTTTTAGAAATTTTAGGAAATCATAAACCGCTATGACAATGGTAGCCTCAGGTACTGATTATGGGCTTTATTCAGTGGTAAATGCTGCCAATGTGAGTTTAAATACTATTTTACTTGACATTTATTGCCATACTACTGAAAGCAGTAGCAGATAGTTCACCTCAGATCTTAAAAAAATGTATTATCTAGCACAGTGTTTCCCAACCCTGTTCCTGGAGGCACACCAACAGTACATATTTTGGATGTCTCCATTATCTGACCCATTAACTTCAGGTTTTGGAGTCTCTTCTGATGTTATGATAAGATGATTCAGGTGTGTTTGATTAGGGAGAGGTTGAAAATGTGGACTGTTGGTGTGCCTTCAGGAACAGGGTTAGGGAAACACTGATCTAGCAAATAAAAGAGCCATTCTGTCTTGTCAACATGTCGATTAAATGAAAAGGAATTGAATTAAACTACATAAAACTTTAGTCTGTGGTTTTAAATATACTTTAGAATTAAAGTATTAGGATTTTAAATGGCTCATTTGATTAAATAATGCCAGGGTTGTCTTTATATGAGTACAAGCAGTAAACTGCAGTTCACTAAGCGGCCACTGGTGGCGCTAATAACAAAACTGTCAGAATTCCACATAAAGCCTCTTTCATTAACACCGTGTCCTAACTAAACACAATGTCGTGCCGCAAAATCCAATAAAAGCTGTCTTTTTCATCTTAGAAGGAGTTTGTGTCCTAAAAATTGGTGACAGCATCGTTTTAGAAAGTCATTAAGTTCTATGACAATGATCACCTCAGGTACTGATTATGTGCTTTGTTCAGTGTTAAATGCTGCCAATGTGAGTTTAAATACCATTTTACATGACATTTACTGCCATACTACTGAAAGCAGCAGCAGATAGTTCACCTCAGATCTTGAACAATTAATTAGCTATCAAATGGTTTAAAAAAATGAAAGTCTGAACTGTGACTTCAACATCAGTCACTCAGCCTATGTAGGCTACTTAAAAGACGTTTAAAATGTATTAACTGGATTATAACCTACCATTTCATCTGGAGTGCAGTGACTGATATTCAAATGAATGGCTGAAATATTTAAGTGTTGTGTTGCATCACGTTTGGTACAGACAGACAAGTTGCTGGAATCTATACGCATTGTGTGTTAGGTCAAGGCGTAATACAAAGAATTTTATATCGCAGAAAAATGTATCCTGAGAAAATGGCAATGTCTTCATTTTTTAATATATCTACACTCAAAAAGTGATGTTTGTTGTTTGTTCAAGCAACTTATTTAAAATGAGCTAAAATATTTTTTTTTGGGGGGGGTCAACGTAACTGGTTTCACGTTCAATCCACTTAAATTTGTAAAAACTAATAAGAAACTTAATTTCTTAATTTAATAACTTAATCTCTTCATGTTTCCCCAGCACAAATTGATTGTGTAGAACCCAGAATTTTGGACAGTGTACCAAACTCTCCTCTTGTTTCCCAGTACTGGCTTGTGGCTGGAAGGGTATCCGCTACGAAAGAACATGTCAGAATAGTAGGTGGTTAAGAGAGCCATTCTGTGTTGTCAATGCAAAGAATTTAAAGGAATTGAATCGTATTAGGATTTTAATGGGCTCGTTTGATGAAATAATGTCCGGCTCTTCTTTACATGAATACAGAAAGTAAACTGCAGTTCACCAAGTGGCCACCGGTGGCGCTAACTGGTTGTATTGTGTGTTATTAGGGACACAGTGTAATACAAAGAATGTTATAATGCAGGAAAATAGCTCCTGAATAAATGGCAATTCTTGAAATGTTTCTACACTTAAAAATGATGTTTACTGTTTGTTCAAGCGACATATTTAAAATGAGCTGAAACAACACACTTCTTGAGGTTTTTTTTTTGGGGGGGGTACAAATAATTGTTTTGTGCAATCTACTTAAGTTTGCAAAAGCTAATAAGTTTACTCAATTCCCTCATGTTTCCCCAAAACAAATTGATTGTGTGGAACCCAGAATGTTTTCCAGTGTACTGAACTCTCCTCTTGTTTCCCAGTACTGGGTTGCGGCTGGAGCGCCATCTGCTGCATAAAAACATATGCTGGAATAGTTGGCGGGTGAAAGAGGCATTCTGTGTTGTATTAGGATTTTAATGGGCTCACTTGACGAAATAATGCCAGGCTCCTCTTTTCATGAGTACAAGCAGTAAACTGCAGTTCACTAAGTGGCCACCGGTGGCTTAATTCCTTCATGTTGCCCCAACACAAATTGATTGTGTGTAAGCCAGAATTTTTTACAGTGAACTGAACTCTCCTCTTGTTTCCCAGTGCTGGGTTGCGCATCCACTCCATAAAAACATATGCTGGAATAGTTGTCGGTTCCTTCTGCTGTGGTGACCCCTGATAAATAAGGGACTAAACCAAAGGAAATGAACTGTCTTCTTCACCTGTGTCTGAGTGAAGCGTCCTGCTCTCAGCCTGTCAGTTTTGATCGGTGGCGCACATCTTCTCTACAGTATCTTATTTTCGCTCATCAGTTTCTCCACAGGAGTGCTGTTTTGATTCAGTGCAGCTGTCTACTGTATGCTCACACTACACAGGATGTGATGTCACACTCTAGGGCTTCTGTATCGTGAAAAGTAATTTCAAAACTAAAACATATATCAATTTGGTCTTTTCTAATGTATACCATTCAGGGTTGTAGTTTGTATTTTTTTATATTGCGTCAAGAGGTCAGTCTGTGATGTTTAGATCCTATATTGGCCATTGCTGCCATATGCAGATGAGTGTCTCAGTGTAGTGTGACTGCAGTGCACTAGTGGCACACACCTCTTCATTTCCAGAAGTGTCTTTGTTCCATTCATGTTTCTCATAGGGATTTTATGTCTATTAAGTCTGTTATAAGCCATGAGTCAAACCAACCTGCTATGAGGAGAATCACAACATTACTCATTTGTGATTAAAAGGCAGAAAGAGATTCACAAAGGGCTATAAACTAAATCATTTCAATCCCATGAAGCATTGTGAATAACATAATCAATATAAAATGATAGGGATATTTCTAAAAATATATATTTTAATTTAATTGCAAAATATGCAGTGCTGCTCACACTAACACACACAAATGGGTTTTTTTATTTTAAGATTAATTTAGCATTTTAATTTTATTATTATTCAATTTTAGTATCATTTTAATTTGTCATTTTTTAATTAGTAATTTTAAAATTCATATTTCTAAAAGTCTAACATCTAATATTTAACTGGTCATTAAATATTCAGCATATGATTGACATTTTTATTCACTTGTTTTGACAGTTTCTCCCCCTTTCTCTCCTTTTTTTCTGGTAATGAACAAGATATTTAGGAATCCATTTAAAGGAGCATAAACAAAAAATGTGTTTTAAAATAAATAATAACTAATAAATATAACAAGTGAAAAAAAACTTAATAATTAATTAATAATAATAAATGAATACAATGCCTTCCTAATGGAATAACAACAAAAATAGTCATAACAACAACAAAAAACAACATAAAAAATTTATATAATTGTTATATATAATTACAAATTAATCATTTTCATTTAATCGTTCATTGCATTGTAATTTTTATTACACCTTTCCAGCCTGTAAACCCATGTATGTATATAAAATATATAATACATCTCATTACATTTGTAATATACAATATATTTAATAGTATAATAAAATATGTGCTATAAAATGTATAGTTTTTTTCTTTTAGAAATGTAATCAAAATTAATAATAGTTCCTTAGCACTAGCTTGTTTAAAGTAAGCTTGTTTATTATACTGTAAATTGACAGGGTAATGAAGTTTTAACCATGAATTTTACTGCTCTTATAGGATTTTCTTTTCTTGAACACAACCTTTTGAATTAAAATAATATAACAATGCTTTTTTATGAATCTATAGACGCAATATGTTTGTAGGTTGTTATTATGTAGGTATAATATATTATTATTATAGCCGGCAGCTAGCTCTCTGCAACTCACATAATCACCCACTGAAGCTAAAGCAGGTGCCCGGTCAGTTCCTGGATGCTTTAGTTTAGTACTTTCAGTTGCTGCCGGAAGTGGTGTTAGTGAGACAAGCAGGGGGTGGTCTGTGTTGGTCCTAACGCCCAAGTATATTGATGGGGACTCTATACTGCTCAGTGAGCACCATCTTTCGGATGAGATGCTAAATGTGACCATTCTGTGGTCAATGGCCTCCTAACCATCCCCATATCATAACTGGCTTCATCACTCTGTCTCCTCTCCACCAATCAGCTGGTGTGTGGTGTGCGGTCTGGCGCATCATGGCTGTCATCGTGTCATCCAGGTGGATGCTGCACACTAGTGGTGGATGAGGAGATTTACCCCCAAAAATGTGTAAAGCGCTTTAAGTGTCCAGAAAAGTTGTTGTTATTATTATTATTATTATGTGAGAACAAATTGACATCTTCATTTGTAGTGCTTCATGGGAGTAAGTGACTCATTTTGTCTACAGCTTCACTCTGATTGGTTGAATTTTGGCATGACATCATCTTAAATTAAAATGAGCATAAGTTGAATTAATGTGAGCAGATGGGTTCAACAAAAGCATATATAATCCATTAAAACCTCAGGGTTTATAACAGGTCTGTTCTAAAAAGGTTTTCAGTTACTGTTAAAAGCAGTTTCCCTATTGAGAACATGAATGGAGTTCAGACTTCTGTTTAAATGACCGTCTGTCACAGAAAGGTAAACCTTTACTGATATTGTCATAGGAGAACATCATGTGAAATCAAATCAACGTCCAAAACACATCCTGTAATTTCAGCAATCCGATAAGTGAGAAGTTAATATATATATATATATATTTCTTATATAGTGTTTCTAGAAAATATTTAAATATGTGATTATTACGAATCTAGAAAAATAAGTCATACTTTATTCATATTATTCTTTTTTTTCCTGGTAATAATAGTATATGAAAGTTCATATGAATTCACAGAGGCTTGTACGATTATTTCCGTATAAATCCCACACACACACTCACTGCACGAAATGCTTTTGTTACTTAAGAGTTTGTCTTGTTTCTAGTCCAAATATCTAAAAAAAATACTTAAATCAAGAAGCGTCTTCTAGACAAGTAAAAAATACTGTCTTGCTTTCAATAATAATGTCAAAATTAAGTGAGTTAGTCAACTTTTGGGCATCTATTATGCAAAAATCTCCTTTTATAAGGGGTTTAAACACAGCTGTGTGTCAGCTAGGCATGGGCCGGTATAAGATTCTGACGGTATGATAACCTTGGATAACAATATCACAGTTTCATGGTTTCACAGTATTGAGGTTACTGCTCTTAAATATATCCTTTTCTTATATTCTCCTTTAAACACTATATATTTTATCATTTAAAGTATTTTGGAGCAGTAAACATGTCAGGCTAAATAATTCAAATGAATCACTGACTTCATTAGTTTCAAAAACACTGATTTCTTCACAATTTAAAACGGCTTCTTTGGATCTCTTTTCTGCTGGAGATGCTGTTGTCCAAAAAACCGTAAATAAAAAATCGTACACATACTGTACCTTAGGAACGGTATTACCGAAAATTTTTTTTAAAACCTTGACTTTTCCAAACCGCGGTATACCTTGATAACTGTTATCGTCCCATGCCTAATGTCAACAGTGTGTAACAATCAGCTTCTAATGGTAAAATGTATTAATGTTATATTTTATAATCACACTTCATTAAAAACTGTCTACAACAGAATACAGCATTATATGAAGACAAAAATGACATTTTTAGGTGAATTATACCTTATAAATACAGTATGTGACTCTTTCAACATCATTTGGAGGTGTTCATGTCGCTGAGCAATGTATGTGAAACAATGAAAAGACTCGTGCAGCCGCCTTTGCTTCTCTCTTGAACTCGAAAATATGATTGGCAGAATTGTAGAAATGCTGGATTAAGATCATCTAGGGCAGGGGTCACAAATCTTGGTCCTGGAGGGCCGGTGTCCCTGCAGAGTTTAGCTCCAACTTGCCTAACACACCTGCCTGGATGTTTCAAGTATACCTAGTAAGACCTTGATTAGCTTGTTCAGGTGTGTTTGATTAGAGTTGGAGCTAAAATCTGTAGGGCACCGGCCCTCCAGGAACAAGATTGGTGACCCCTGATCTAGGGGGTCGAATCGAGATCGCGATCTTTGTTCGATTAATTGAGCAGCTCTAATGTCAACTTACACTAACCCTAACCCTAAGCCCAACCTTAAGAGTCTACTCATAATCTAATGAGAACTAGTTGGCATGTAGATGCAGTGAAACTTAAATTCAACAAATGGACCATCAGAATAAAGTGTGACCCAGTATTTTTTTACTTCTCTATGAAATGCTTCATATTTAATATATATTTTTTTTAGATATTTATACTAGAAACGAGACAAACTCTAAGTAAGAAAAGCAGTTTTTGCAGTGCATAATGTATTTGTCGTGACTTCACCGGCTTTGTCTGCTATTAATCCCATCCTGGAGTGAGTTTTCCATTCTGGAAAAAATAAATAAATTAATCCATGAAGTCCTCTATGAAGAAAAACATCCTCCGGTGCGTCTGAAGAGTTGTGCTTCGTTTAATCTGTGGATATCCACGAGGAAGAGAAGACCCCAAATGATCCCGAACATCAAAAAAAAATATCCATAAATATAAAGCGAGATTCGTTATTGATCCAGCTACGTCTGATTATTCCATTCTTCGGTTAAATATACATAAAAGTCTCAATTCTTGATTTATTTCCAAATCAAGTCCAGTACTCTCGTCCATGAAGTACTGAAAAGGGACAAACGTATTACTCCTGATCAGAAACGGGCGAAATCAAGCGCTGTCTGGAACTAAAGTGTTGTGTTTGCCGCGGTCACAGGAACCAGAGTTTCCAGCGCGCGTGTTTCTTGGCCTCGGCTTTGGACTTGCGTTTGGGTGTCGAGCCGATGGTGTCCTGAGCAAACGGCAGAGAGGCAAACAGAGACTCCTCCGTCGGACACAATCTCTTCATCAGCGGCTGCAGTTTGTCCTCCTGCAGTTTAAAGTCCAGCTCCACACTGCACAACACACAAGAACAGACATATTCAGCTTATTACAGCGGCAGAAATACATGCTGGCAGGCTTCAGACCATCAGGAGAAATGGTTATCACTTTTCTCTGTGTCTTTATCATGTTATATTTTAAAACAGTTCATTATAAAGCATGGGGCTTGATTTTTGTCTATTGAGAACTGGATCCTGCATGCTGAATTTGAGCCATAACTGGGCAAATATAGATTTTTCGCTGCTATTTGTTAGTAATTATGGATATATATTAATGGATTATGGATAAGACGGTATCAGAACAGTATCAAGAATGTTCAAGAATGTTATTTATGCTCTGTTAATTTTGTATAGATAGTTTTTTTTCCCATATTTAGTGCAAGAAACCCTGTTTGACCTCAAAACGTTTATGTAATGGATACATTAAATGAAGCATATGTAATTATGCAAATAAAATGTGTTAATATGAAAGTTACATAATTTACTAATTGTAGCACAGACTGAGCATTTTTGTTTAACCTAAAAAAATACCAAAAATAATATGAGTAATATATGAAGAGTTCAGATGCGAAAGCCGCTAAACGCCACTTCCGCCAACAATGAGCTAATGACATTCAGTGAATGCTTTAGGCAAGCAGTACACCATCAACAAATAGATTTGCTTCTAATCAACTAAATCACAGCGTCAGCGCATTCAGAAATAACAGTTTGTTTGCAAAACCCGCTAAACGCAGCAGCAAAAGCCGCTATCCTGAGGACCAATCAGAAGGCGCGAATCTAATCCTATGTTTTTAATGTAGCAGTGGGCTGATACGCCAGCTTTTATGAGGAGACCTATTCCGCTTTCGATTTTAAAAGACAGAGTTTGATGAACTGGATGAGCCTGTCTGACTGTCAGTGAATAGCAAATGAAAACGTCCCTTACCTCAAAACTCTGTGCATTATAGGGAAAAGAAAACACAACGTGCGGTCGGAAGTGTAACATGCATTCATAACCTGTTTTTGCACAGCGACGCTACTTTGAATGAGTCTGATTTACTATACATTAAACGACAACTGCGTTTCACAAAAGACAGAGTTAATATGCTGTTCTTTTATTCCGCATGGATGCTATGAGGATAATTAAGAGACCAAGACCTTAAGTATAGTGAGGATGAATGAATGACAGCTTGTAAAATTGTCCGAGAGGCATCCCCTTTTTGTCCAGTAGGCCCACCTTGTGTTTTATTTGCTAATTTAAGCTATTTTTTAAAAGATAAATATAATGTATAAAACTATGCATTATTTGTATTACTTCATATTACTTTTACATCTGATAAGCTTTTAATATTAATGGACAATGCAGAGATATTCCTGTTTTACACTATATTATTTGAATCTACCAAGCTTAGCTTACAATGTGTACATTGCTCTACTTACATTAAATCTAAATACCAAATCCAAGAAATGACAACAGATCGTTAAGATTTAATTAATGTCAGTTTTAATATTGACTAATGCACTTGACAGACTTCATTCACTCATTTTCCTTTTGCTTTTTCCCTGGTTCATCACAGCAGAATGAACCGCCACTTATTTGATAGATTTGTATATTTTACATTTTAGGTGGTTTGTGTAATGTGTTTTATGTTTGGTAAAATTTCGAATTGCATCTTTAGTGATTTTCTTGTCCCAATAGGTGGATTTAGAGGTTTTTGCAAAAAAAGCACAAGTTGATTCAGCTGGTTTTTAAAAGAAAATCTGCCTTGTTAAAAACCAAAGAATTGTCTAAAGTGACATTTATTTATTTATTTTTTTAAAAAAGGGTATTTTATTTATAAAAATATTATTTATAAATAATGAATCCGTAAATAAAATGTGGTATATTTTAGAATAAATGGATTGATTAATATTATTAATTAACATTTACAATTTGCTCAGTTCAGAAATATCCAATGTTAATTTTGCAAAATGATTTTGGAGATGACAATAATAATATTAATAATAATAATAATGATAGTAATAATAATAATCACAATAATAATAATAATACATTTTAATTGTTAAATTATTATTTAATTATTACATTTAAGATATTGTTTTGTTGTTGAAATGTCAATGATGATGATAATAATAATAATAATAATAATATTATTATTATTAATAATAATAATAATAATAATAATAATAATAATAATAATAATAATAATAATACTGTTACTACTACTAATATTTTTAAATTATTTATCAATAACTAAGAAACTATTATGGAATTTAAGTGATTTTCTTGTTGTCAATATTAATAATAAATTAATAATAAATTTATTATTTATTAATTATCAAATTATTATTACATTTTAGGAGATTATTTTCTTGTTTGTCAATAATAATAAAATAATAATAATAATAATAATAATAATAATAATAATAATAATAATTAATAACAACAAAAATAGTAGTAGTAGTTGTTGTTGTTGTTATTATCATATTAATGTCAGAAAATAATCCCTTTAATTTAATATCTGTTTTATGAAAAAAAAAAACTTAAGCAGAACAAACAAAAACCTTTCCAAGTTTGTAAGCTACTCTGACAGCAGAATCAGAATCCCAAGCTTTTATTCTGATTGTCAACTATACAACACCATTTAAAAGCTCTGCTCCTTTAAATTTGTGCAAAGAATATTAGAAAACGTTACAAAAGTCAGAAAGTCATCAAAAATAAAAAAAATAAATAAATAAAGCAGCTCTTCTACTTCAAGATCTGAGTCTTTCCATGTTTAAACAGCACATTTACTAGCAGCTTTAGAGCATCTTGATGCTTAGTTCTATCTGTGCAGCTTCTTCATGCTGATAATATTCACTTTCCAGCTGCTCTTCTCTTGTACTTTGCTTTGCTGTAAATGCAGAACTTTGGGGATTGAGCTTTAATGATCTGCCATGTATTAGTCTCCGTTTCTCTCTCTCTCTCTCTCTCTCTCTCTCTCTCTCTCTCTCTCTCTCTCTCTCTCTCTCTCTCTCTCCTCTCTCTCTCTCTCTCTCTCTCTCTCTCTCTCTCTCTCTCTCTCTCTCTCTCTCTCTCTCTCTCTCTCTCTCTCTCTCTCTCTCTCTCTCTCTCTCTCTCTCTCTCTCTCTCTCTCTCTCTCTCTCTCTCTCTCTCCGTGTTTTCAGGAGTTTATGGCTGTAAAGAGAAGTGTGTAAGTGATACATTGTGGGATTGATCCTTTGAGTGTCATCTTATGTGCTGGAGATTATCCCTCGTCCGCATCTGATTCCTGCACATTAAACTCTACCATTAGATGAAGAGATGAGGGTGAACGAGTGAATGAGAGAGGGATTATATACAGTATGAGTTCAGCTGATGCACAGACGGCAGCCTCTTCAAGGAGATGGAGAGAAAGTGTGTTTACAGACATGAATTTGTGTTTCTGATTCTCCCATAGGCTGACTGTAGTTAATGCTTTATACAGTGTTAATAGCTACAACTGACACAATCAGTAACTAAATAGACAGGTCTCAAACTCAATTTACCTGGGGGCCGCTGAAGGCAGAGTCTGAGGCATGGCCACATCAGGTTTTCCACAAGAAATTAATTTCAATAGTAATTTGTTTGTTTTTTCATCTTATTTTGTCTTAAATTAAGAGATTTGAGAAGGTTGGAAAAGGGGGGGGGGTGTGATGTTGTTGCGGATGAAAGTGAAGAGGGTTGGGGAGTTGCGGTGAAAGTGAACAGTGGACGGGGGAGGAGGGCTGTTGAGGAGGGTGATCGGTAAATTGAGGTGCCGGATCAGATTTCAGAGGCTCTGGATGCGGCGTGTTCTGGCTCAAATTAAGCCCTGGCGACCACAAATTAATAAAGGGACTAAGCCGAAAAGAAAATGAAAAACGTCTGTCCCCACTCCAACCCTAATCTCAACTGTCACAGTAAGGTAAAAACAATATTTCTACCGACTATTATTAATGCTATCTGTTAAATTACCCCAAAATTTGTATTTTTTAATGTCTGCCCCTACCTTAACCCTAAACCCAACCGTCACAGTACTGTAAAAATATGGATTATTGTTATACAGTGTCCGGCCGGCTGTGTATCCTATCTGCATTTTATTGTGTGCCAGACCACACATCACACACCAGCTGATTGGTGGAGAGGAGACGTGATGAAGCCAATAGTAGTTATAATATATTTAGGATAGTTTGGACGGAGGTCTCATCTGAAAGATGGTGCTCGCTAAGCAATATAGAGTCCCCATCAATATACTGGGGCATTAAGAGCCACACAGACTTGTTGAGCGCCCCTTGCTGACCTCACTAACAACACTTCTGACAGCAACCTTGCCTTCTCATGTGGTCTCCCATCCAGGTACTGACTGGGCACAGCCCTGCTTAGCTCCAGTGGGCGACTATGTGAGACTTGCAGAGAGAGCTAGCTGCCGGCCAATGTGCACAGTGATAGCGCAAATGTGGAAGGTATAAATAAGAACAAGTTAAGAAGGATCTGCTTTTTAATATTATTATATTATTATTAGTTCTACCACTTAATAGTAATAATAAATAAATAATCAAATAAACAAATAAAAATGTAATAATAATACAAATAAACAAACAGACAAATAAGTACAAAATAATAATAATAATAATAATAATAATAATAATAAGCATAAGTACATGAATGCATAAAAACTACTGCTACTAATTAAAATAAAAAATTAATAAAAAAATTACAAAAAATGGATAATAATACTAATAAACAAATAAATTAAAATAAATATATAAATTAATAATAATAATAATAATAATAATAAATAATCAAATAAACAAATAAAAATGTAATAATAACACAAATAAACAAACAGACAAATAAGTACAAAATAATAATAATAATAATAATAATAATAATAATAATAATAATAAGCATAAGTACATGAATGCATAAAAACTACTGCTACTAATTAAAATAAAAAATTAATAAAAAAATTACAAAAAATGGATAATACTAATAAACAAATAAATTAAAATAATATATAAATTAATAATAATAATAATAATAAATAATCAAATAAACAAATAAAAATGTAATAATAACACAAATAAACAAACAGACAAATAAGTACAAAATAATAATAATAATAAAGTACATGAATGCACAAATACTACTATTACTAATTAAAATAATAAATAAATACAAAAATGACAAAAAATGGATAAAAATACTAATAAAACAAATAAATAAAAATAAATATATAAATTGTTGTTAATAATAATAATAATTAATATTATTATAATTATCATTATGAGTAATTAAATAATTAAGAAGTAAATAAGACACTGTCTGAGGAGCGTGTAAAGGCTCCGCCCTCTACTGAAAAGCAACAGCTCATTTGCATTTAAAGAGACAAACGTACACACACACCTAAAATTGGGGCCTATTTGACATGCTATAAAAATAAGCTGTGTAAATTTAAGTTTGAAACTTACCAAATATTTATTTATAGATTTAGTCTAATGAAGAGGAGTGTACTATTTCTCCTTTTAAGCATCGAGTCTGATGAACAGCAAGTGTTTGTGTTGAAAGAGAAAGCTTACATTTCTGTGTGTGTGTCATTGTTTTTATATCCCAGTGGGGACCTAAATACACTCAGACACATTGGGATTTGTTTCACTGTGGGAACCAAAATTGATATCCCCATAGGTAAACATGCTTATGAATCAGACAGAATGAAGTACTTTAAAATGTAAAAGTGCAGATGGTTTCCTGCTCAGGTTGGGTTTTTGGGTAGAGGAGAGAAAATACTGTTTGTATAGTAGAAACATCAATACATCTATGTGAGTCCCCACTGGGATATAGAAATAAGTCTGTGCGTGTGCTATTAAGGACTCTGCGTGTTTGTTCCCTCTGTCTGGCCTTTGCATTCAGACTCCATGCAATGCAGCAATTAGCAAATTAATGGCACAGCTCAACCTGCTAATTATGCCCTTATCAATATGACCATGTTCTCCATACACAGATACTTCCCTCAAATCACTCATTATCTCAACAAGACTCCAGAAGCTCTTTGAATGAGCAGCTTTGAGTCTTGAGCTCCTCACTCATTTGCTGCTTGTTTAGTACACTTTGTAGTTCAGAATTGCGGAAGCGATGTGTTTGATAAATGCTAAAGCCTCATTCACACTATGAGCGACTCGCAGCGGCAAATCGACAAGCGACCGTTCATTTCAATGGAGAGTGAGGGACTTTCGGCGATCTCCTCTACCGTGGGTGACAAGGTAGATGTGTCAAGCAACGGGACAAATTTGAGAATCCTTCAACCTTATGCAAATGAAGAGCGACTTTCTTGAGCACCAGCCAATAGGAGCACTAGTAGAACTCACGTGATCCTCTGCTTTGATCCGTTGCTCAGAGGCCAGTTGTATAGACGAATTACCGGTTTGAAAAACATTCAGGATGCGCGCGCAGCGAGGTTACAGAAAAGCTAGCATTTACAGCGAGGGAATGACATCCGATGTGGTACAGAGTTTGTTGTTGTATTAGAAATAAGTTATATTGATTAAATATTATATATTATTTACACAATGCTTTCAGTGTATTATCACAGCTCGTCACCCAGTGATAAGCACAGTTATTCGGCAAAATTAACGTTAAAGTGGTCGGCGTTCGTCTGACAGGTCCATTTCGATAGAAACCTCCCAATGGTAATTGGATAAGACAAAACGGCCAAGCTTCCAACCCCAAATATACAACCATCTCATTAAACTCCAAGTGATTTTACAAGAGAGAAGTTAAAGATCTACAAGTCTTTAAATGCCTACAATTTTGTTCTGTGTGGTCATGTGCAAGAAATAATGTTACATGGTTAACAGATTCAAAACTTTGTAGTGCTAAAACGGAGGTTCTGCCTAGCCAAAGACAAGAAGACGGAGCTATACAAGGCCTGGGTAATCATCAACAAGCAAAACGACTGCATTCTGACAGTGAACTGCACCTGTACAACAGGGTCTGTGAACTTACATGTTTACATTTCATTCTTAGCATTCAGTCTCCGCAGTTTAATTCACCATGTTTAACTGTTTTTGCTGAAATCATTGCTGCAATCAAAAACATGTAATGTGTATGATTCAGCATAGCGTGAACTTACCTGATATTAAATGAGAACTGCAGAGTCCAGCATTTTTAATTAGGTCCTCACTTCATTCAGCTCCCTTTTAGCTTAAGATGTCTGCGGTTGGCATTAAAGCAGTGTGGTGCACGGTAAAAGTTGTTCTATTTTTGGACTATTTGGCATCTTGCCACACAACACGACATGTTTGCCATTGCAACCGGGAACCCGTGTGACATCATGTGTGATGTAGGTTGGTAATTCCTCTATTCTCCGATTCTCTGTGCTGTTGACCTACAGAGACCTGCATTTGCAGCAGATAAATAGCTTCAATGACAGAGAGCTTTTCTCGATCATCTTTGTAAATCAACGTTTGTAAATCAACGTTTAATGTACTGATTCCTTTTATATTTATTTATTTTTTCTGATCAAGGTTTACAGCAGCACGTAAACTCATTCACTCTTTGTGAGTATCACTGTAAATGTTATCTAAGCAACCTCAAGGTGGGAACACCCACAATGGTTTCAATCGCCACCCAAGGTGACAGACAGCTACAAAGTCACTGCTAGTGTGAATGAGGCATATATGAGCACAGATCCAACCCACCCCTCCCCCAATATTTTTAGCTTTGTAAGCCTGATTTGTTTGTCGCCATATAAAAACATGTACTTCATCTATTATTTTGGTAGAAATTATTAAATTTTACGTAAGACAGCCGAGTACAGTGTTGCAGGTGGGTTCGTCGCAGTACCGAAAATGCTATTAAATATATATAAATTACAGTATCGTAACAACACGAATACAGACACACAAATTGAACACTACATCCACTAATTCATCACATGATATTTACATAACTTGTTCACCACCATTATATAAATCTACAGTTTAAGCTGACAACCATCAATATCATCTCATTTTCAACCGCTTTTCCGGGGCCGGGTCATGGGGGCAGTAGTCTTAGGAGAGAACCTCAGTCTTCCCTCTCGCCAGACACTTCCTCCAGCTTCTCTAGGGGGATTCCAAGGTATTTCGGGCCAGCCGAGAGACTAAGTCCCTCCAGCATGTCCTGGGTCTTCCCCGAGGCCTCCTCCCTGTGCCTGAAACACCTTCCTAGGTAGGCGTCCAGGAGGCATCCGAAACGGATGCTCGAGCCATCTCAGCTGACTTCTCTCGATGTGGAGAAGCAGCAGCTCTACCCCGAGCTCCTCCCGAGTGACTGAGCTCCTCATCCTATCTATAAGGATGCGCCCTGCCACCCCTGCGAAGGAAACTCATTTTGGCTGCTTGTATCCGAGACCCAAAGCTCATGACCTTAGGTGAGAAGGTAGATCTATAATCATTGCATCCCTAATTATGCAGTTCAAAACATAACATATGAATGTGTGTGAATGTAGAAGAAGCCTACTTGAGCAACACACTGATTTTGCTGTGCTTTGAAATGCAACATTTGAATGTTTGTTAAAAAAAAGCCACATTGTGCAATGCAGTGATGTTATGTAGTTTCAAAATACAATAAAATCATATTTTAATGTAAAAAAAGTCAACGTGGGCGTCTTAAGGAGCAAAAATACAACATATGGGCCCTTATATGCTGTTGTGTCATCACTCATATTGCAAGTCGTATCTCTCCGGCCCCTCATTTGGGATGCTTTTCATAAGCGGGCCCACATGACGAACTAATTGAATAGCCCTGCCATAGAATGTTAGTCTTGATTTTGAATCTGCCACTAGGTATCTGTAGCTCCGCCCTCTTCTGAAAAGAGCACAATCTCATTTGAATTTAAAGCGACAGTCACCAAAATGGTACAAATAGAATCAAAGCCTTCAAGGAGCAGTTTTAAAAAGTTATAAAGCATTATTTGTGTGGTGTTTTGAGCTGAAACTTCAAACACACACACACACACACACACACACACACACACACACACACTCACACACACACACACACACACACACACACTCACACTCTAGGGACATCAGAGACTTCTTTTACATCATGTAAAAAGGAACACAATTGGTCACCTTTAAATCGCATAACAATGGACAGTTCATATTGAAAGTATATATTAAAGATGAATTCAAAACAGAAACATCTAATTTCTCATTGTTACAAACCCCTGATGTTAGTCCAGGGGATGGTGGGGTTTGACATTTATTTGTAATTAAAATATATTTATACAAACAGTGAATGAGTGCTAAAGACAACCAAAATAATACCAAAATTGTGATTTTTATTTATAATTCCCAAAGTGAACAAAAACAATGAATAAATCCAAAATAAAGAAAATAAAGCAAAATATACTATTTACAATATTTACAACACTGAAACAAATACAAAGACAGGAGAGCTGGCAGAAGGGACGTGGGTGGTGCTAAAGGAACGAAAAGAACAAAACCCAAACTAAATCTTACTTCCCAGAAGCATCTAGCTAACTAACTATGTGAAACAAAATAATTAGCACGCGAAGAGTCTTCCGAGTCCTGACTGTCTACTCTATTTATCCATCTAAAAGTACAAGGGGTGGCGCTCACCCCTAACCTAATGTACTATACAGAAGAGCAGTCCTAAGTGTTGCAAAATGTATGTCACGTGACCTTCTTACCTGTCCGCTTTGTCCAAGCCTCATAAACAACGTTATACAGAGAAATGGAGGGATCTACAAATAACGGACGGATAACGTGCACACAAAAACGGGCAACAACAAAATACACAGTTAGACGGGTTTTTTCGTAACGCAACGCAACAAGAAAACAAGATAAGAAAGGGAAAAGAGGGGGGCTGGTGAGTGGTCTGGCGCGCGCTTTTATGATGGGTGGTCTTTGCTTATTGGATGTGACGTAAGAATGACGTAACCTGGGGAGGGAGGAATGACTGACAGCTGAATAGACCAATGAACGGAACCTGTGAATAATGAAAGCAGATATGGGAGAGCAGAGCAAGAGAGAGACAACACAAACAGAGCACAAATAACACAAATATGTAACACTCATTCATGCCAGTTTCTTAAATAACACGTACAAAGACTCATCATTCCATATTCCAAAAAAAAAAAACCCTTCTCACACTTGCATATAAATTGTAGATCTGTGTTGTATGTTTTCTCAGGATCACATTGTGAAGTATCTCATTCTAAATCACCGAAAAAAAAATCTTATTTCCGACTACCGACTCTGTACGCTCTTAATATTTCTGTGTAATGGCAGCACAAATTTACTTCTTTATTTCTAGCGAGGCCTGGCATACGGTGCGATGCTCAGTATTTCTAGCTTTGGTGATCACAAATCAATGTTTAATATTTCTCTCTGGATCGATCGGGCTCTCCGCAGAATAAACCTCAGCGTCATTAGAGAAGTGGCTGTCAATATTTCATTTGAATTAGCACGTGGAGCTCAGCGCGCTTTCTGGTTTGCATCTCGTGTGCTGTTTTTTTTATTGATGCTTCTCCTTTTCTCTGCTCTTCACCAACTGTTGTCAAGTCCTGACGCTTTTCTCTGTTTCCAAGCTGCTAATTATTAAGAGCGAGGCGCTGATGAGGCCGTGTTTTTTCCTGTTGACCTGTGCTCTGCATTTTTTGTGTCGGATGAGAAATGTCGGTGCAGCCTCTGCCTCTTGAAGCTTATGGCCCTTTTTAGATTTGAGGCTTTCTCAGAAGCAGAGGGCCATTGTAGGCACGGGCCCTTGTCAATGTCTCTGGGGGCCCCCTAAATGTATGGGTCCTTAGAATAGTCCTAACTTATCCCCCCCAGCGACGCCCCTGAGTACAACTAACTACACGATGGTGTTATCAAGACTTTCAGAATAAGGAAAGAAATGATGTGAGACTGAAAACGGCAGCCAGAAGAGAGCATAACGTCAAATTTACCTGTACTGTCTGACAGCGATAATTATTTTTTGTAATTTGATGTAAAGATGATATAACAGTTCCTTGCAATAATAGTTTCTTGCATTTATACAGCGCTTTTCTGGACACTCAAGGCACTTTACACATTTTTTCGTGGGTATCTCCTTATCACACACCAGTGTGCAGCATCCACCTGGATGACATGATGGCTGCCATTTTGCGCCAGACCGCACACCACACACCAGCTGGTTGATGGAGAGGAGAATTTGGCCAGGATGCCGGGGTTAAACCCCTACTCTATTTATTTATTTATTTATTTATTTTTTGAAGGACATCTTTGGATTTTTAATGACCATAGAGTCAGAACTTTGGTTTAACGTCTCATCCAAAAGACAGCACTCACTGAGCAGCATAGCGTTCCCTACACTATACTGGGGAATTAGGACCCACACAGACAGGTTGAGCGCCCTCTGCTGGCCTCACTAACACCACTCCTAGCAGCAACCTTGCCTTCCCATGTGGTCTCCCATCCAGGTACTGACCGGCAACTTTTAACAAAAGAAAAATCCAATCAAATTAAAATTTAACTCAATTACTCAATTACTTAATTATTCAATTATTTTATTACTTCTCTCGAAACTATTGAAAGAGTTTAATCTCTATTGCCTATCTGTTGAGATTTGTAGGGATTTTATGTAATATTGAGTCAGTAATTATAAGTAATTAAGTAATGAAATTACTTTTTAGAAAATCTGACCATCAAGTAATTCACGTAAAAAGAAAATTAGTGATGTGATTAGTGATGTGTTATATTAGATGTGAAAATAGTGATTAGTTAATTACTTTTTTGAAATAACATCCCCAACACTGATTCCAAGATAAGTCTGAGGAATAATATGTTTAACTCTGCTAACTTCTCATTATTATTATAATCACATTCGCACATCGTGCAGATGAATTAGATAGGAAGCACTCATTTTAGCTAGCTGGCATTACATTTTGGAAGATGTAAAATAATTTAATCTTACCCTGCGGTTCATGAACAGTCTTTATTTAGTCTGCTTAATATGGTCATTCATCCAATCAAAATTGCTATCCAGATACAAGCACAATTAAGCATAAAGTACTTCATCTTCATAACCTTCATCATCTTCATCTAAATGAGAGATTTTCTCAACACATTTCTAAACAATAGTTTTAATTTGCCATGATGACAGTAAATAATATTAGACTAGATATTTTTCAGGAGACTAGTATTCAGCTTATTGCAATTTAAAGGCTTAATTAGGTTAACTAGGCAAGTTAGGGTACTTAGGCTAGTCCAGGGGTGTTGCTAGACATAAAGCTCTACTGGGGCACGGACCCTCTCCCCCCACAAAGAAAAAAATAAATAAATAAAAATAAATAATAATAATAATAATAAATAAATGTATAAGGATGTAATGGTAAGACACAACTGGATTGATGCTATGGTCATTTAGGAAATCTTTTGCATAAATATTAATTTCATTTGAATGAAATTCTAAAGACAGTTTAATAAAATACAAAAAATATGTTTTATAGAATAATCCGTTGTCTTAGACTTGACGCATAGCAGAAAATTAGGTTTATTAAGTCTTAGCTCTCTGACTCCTCATCATGCTTAGTAAGATCACCTTCATGTTGTTTAAACTTTAGTTTTGTCGACTTGCAAAACAAAAAAGGCTGTTACGGCGGTTTTACAACGCATGAGCGGCACGTGAGCAGCAAG
This sequence comes from Danio aesculapii, assembly GCF_903798145.1. Classification (NCBI taxonomy): domain Eukaryota; kingdom Metazoa; phylum Chordata; class Actinopteri; order Cypriniformes; family Danionidae; genus Danio; species Danio aesculapii. Next base: position 45,784,831 of record NC_079446.1, on the reverse strand, counting down.
CAGCCTGCTTTTTTTGGCACGCATGTTAACTAGCGGGACTCGCACCGGCAGAAGAGCAGCGCGTGTGAGAGGCATGCAACTTCTCTACGCACATGCAGATGTGTCAGTTTGCTTTTTGATTACACTGCTTTTTCCAGCGTTAGTTCAGTTGCACATAGAGATTAACGTCTATTTCGGAATTACCACTCTTAATAAATACACTTGCATATGAAGTAAATCATATCTCAATGCATTTACTGGGGCACTGGAGATATTTACTGGGGCACGTGTCCCAGTAAATTGGGTCTAGCGACACCCCTGGGCTAGACTTAAAAGAAACAAAAAATATTGCTTAAGGGGGCTAATAATGTTGATCTTAAAATGTTTTTTTTTTTTTTAAATTCTAACTGAAATAAAATAAATAAGAATTTAATTTATTAAAAAAAATTAATAAAATAAATAAAAATTTCTCCAGAAGAAAAAATATTATAGGACATACTGTGAAAATTTCCTTAATCTGTTAAACATCATTAGGGAAATACTAGAGAAATATAAAAAAAAATTTACAGGAGGGCGAGTAAATATGACTTCAACTACATATATAAACTATTTCTAATTCAACCGTGTGAATTCTTGCTAAAATGAAATGATTTAATTGGCTGTTATCGGTAACTGTGATTGTGATGGAGCAATGGTGGCGCATGCACACATACACACACAAAAAAAAACAGAACGCTTCAAAAAACTTAGTCAAAATCCCATCGATATTCTCAGACAGAACAAGTGTTTTTTTACTCTCGTCTCGGAGTGATAATGAAATCAGAAGACAGTGTAAAACAATCCGCCCACATCTTCAGCTCACTGGTGTCAGTTTTCCTGCGCATCTCTCTTATTTATTAAGCCTCAGAACTTGTTTTTCTTGACCCACTTTTAAGTGTTTTGGATGTCAGAAAATCTCAAGACAAGAAGCGAAGCCTTGTTTAAATGTCTTCCAGTTATCAGCACATTCATAAGGAGTGCAAAAAGTGTTTGAACATTCTCAAAATGCAACGCTTTCTTTTTTAACAATCAACTTTTTTATTGTTGTGGTAACATGTCAAATATTTCCTGAGGTTTTGTCTGGTTTTAAATAATTAAGGGATGTTGCTGCTTTTATTGAGGTGCTCTCTATATTTGGTTTCACAATTCATCCTTGCTTGGTACATATTTAATGCAAAATGCAGAGTTAGTGTAAAATATACGTATTAATCTTTAAATAAATGCATGCTTGAGCTTAGCTTATTAGCACATGTTTCCTGGAAGTAAGTTTCAGCTGTCTGTTTTAATAAATCTAGAGATGGAGCGGTTTATTAGAGCCATCCCATTTGCATTTCTCAGCATATACATTTATAATTATATGGATGCAGGAATATTTGATTTTCTAACAGCTCTGCTAAGCCTTGTTGCCTCTTGTGGATGTTAGAAACTTTTTTTTCTGCTTTGCTTTAAAAAATAATGTTAGCTTAATTAGTCGACTCTTCTCTGTTTATACTTGGATATACTTTGAAAGGTTTGATGATGATCTAGTCACTAATTAGCGTTTGCAAAAAAATTAAATAAATAAATCACGGTTTGTACTAAGGCACAGTTGCACCAAGACATTGACGCATATATTATGAATATTCTTTGATATTTGTTTTTATATGTAATATTTATTAATCAAACATAATATTATTTATTATTGTTTATTTAATTATTAATTTATTATATGTATCATATATTTTAAAATAATAATAATACTAGTAATAGTACAAATAAATAATAGTAATAATAATAGTAATGCTAATAATAAAACAATGATAAATAGTTGTTAATAAAATAATAACACTACAATTAAAAGTAATAATTATACTTTATTTTAAAAAAATAAATAATAATAATAATAATATCCATTATTATTATTATTATTATTATTATTATTATTATTATGAAAAATAATAAATATAAATAATAAAATTATGTATTAATAATCCATTCATTTATTTTCTTTTCGGCTTAGTCTTTTTATTAATCCGGGGTCGCCACAGCGGAATGAACCGCCAACTTATCCAGCATTTGTTTTATGCAGCGGATGCCCTTCCAGCTGCAACCCATCACTGGGAAACACATACACACTTATTCACACACACACACACTATGGACAATTTAGCCTACCCATTTCACCTGTGCCGCATGGTTTTGGACTGTGGGGGAAACCAGAGTACCCGGAGGAAACCCACGTGAACGCAGGGAGAACATGGAAACAGAAACGCCAACTGACCCAGCCGAGGCTCGAACCAGCGACCTTCTTGCTGTGAGGCGACAGCACTACCTACTGCGCCACTTCGTCGCCTGTATTAATAATACTTTTATTTATTTATTTATTTATTTATATAATTATTTTTATTTATTTATTTATTTATTTATCTATATTCTTAAGCATGGATAATAGTAGTAGTAGTAATAATAATAATAATAGTAGTAATAATATATAATGAATTATAAATAATAACAATAATAGTAATTGTGAATTATTCATTTTTTGAAGGAATTAATAATAATAATGCTAATACTACTACTTCTACTACTACTACTACTACTACTACTACTACTACTACTACTACTACTACTACTACTACTACTACTACTACTACTACTACTACTACTAATAAATAATAATAATAATAATAATAATAATAATAAATACCCATTATTGTAAATTGTATTTATTTATTTATTTATTTATTATCTATCTATATTCTTAAGCAGAGATGCCAAAGTAGGGCCTGCGGGCCAAAGTTGCCCTATGGTAACTGTTGATTCGGCCCGCCATCCTATCTGAGAAGAGAGGGAGAAAGGATGAGAAGGTGGTGGATGCCTTTGACAGAGATTGTCATTTCAAATTTAACTTAACCTTTTATCTCTCTGTTTTATTGCTGAGATAAAAAAGAAAAACAAACAAAAAAAAACTGCCAACTGAAATTAAATAATTCAATTCAAGTGTTGTAAATAAATCAAACTTTCTAAAATGTAAATGCTGTCACCTGACAGATAGAGGTAGAGGTAAATCAAGGTAAAGGCAGGAGCAGCTGGACTGCTGTAGTCAGCATTGAACTCCATTGTGTTATATTGTTTATGTTTTTACAGCAATAAGTTCATTATAATATGATACTGCATTAGTTAATATGATTTAGAGTAAGATTTTCTAGTGATTAAACATGAATAAATCAGGAATTTACCCATGGCAATAAATACCGTTTGGTATATATTTGGCCCACAGCCCTCAATCATGTTTGCTTTTTGGCCCTTTATAGGACAAAGTTTGGGCACCCCTGTTCTTAAGAATGAATATATTAATGCTATATTTAAAACAGTTTATATGTAAATGTAACATTTTAAAATGTATATTTACTTAAGTATTTGATTGCTCATCCTCAGCTTCTGTTTATCTTGTCTTTAGTGTGTTTATTTGTCAGCATAATGTTGGCCTGCGTCTGCTGGGATCTGGAAGGGATATGTGTGTGTGTGTGTGTTATATTTGAGTGTAAAACTCATCGGTGCCAGACACAACAGACTGATAGCCCTGTGAAAGTCAATGTGTTTCTCATTATCAGCAGATGCCTCTCTCTCGTCTGCGGGTTTGAGGATGAGTCTCGTCCGCTGAGAGATCAGAAAAAAACCTACTTTCTGCTGTCTGTCATGTTTGTCAGTGAATCTGAAAGGAGCACAGGTCCTGGAGATGAAGACCGGATCATTAGCGGAGACATAACGGTTTTAAATAAGCATACAGGGTGTCTGCGGGGTCTTAAAATGTCTTAATTCACTGAAATATGGTGTTGTAGGTCTTAAATAATTTGTTAAATCTAAATGTAAAAGTACACCCAGTACAACTAACTGTCCATCTAAAAACAAACAAACAAAACAAGTAAAAGGGCACCTATGATGGAAATCAACTTTAGTAGGCTGTTTGGACAGAACTGTGTGCACAGTGTGTCCGTTGGGGTGATAGAAACACAACAAGAGAAACACAGCATCTCTATTTTTTATTTTATTTCCTGACTTTAAAATATGACCCAAATCCCAGTGATTTTGAGGCCCACTATAACGTGACGTAGGAGTGTAGTTTTTCCCCGCCCACTGAATTGATTGACAGGCACCATGTTTCTATAATAACATACACACGAGCTGTATTTCAGCTTTATCAGAGTCTGTCTCGGTCATTGACTGCCATTTATCTGAGGTAACGCATGATGAGAAGCAGACACGCATGTGGGAATGGTGGGCGGGGAGAAGCAGCTCATTTGCATTTAAAGCCACAGGCTACACTGTTCTCAGACACCGAAAATGGGGAGATTCTGGAGGCTATGATAAATAATCTGATGGGTACTTTGAGCTGAAACTTTACAAACACATTCTGGAGACAACAAAGGCTTATCTTACGTCTTGTAAAAGGGGTAAAATAGGTGCCCTTTAACAAAAGTTACTTTTATTTACTCTGTTTAGCGATTTAGTTTAATTATAATAGCCTGCATTTCAAAGCTCTTTTTGTATACATAGCTACCTGGCAATGGATTTCGATTTTTAATAATAATTCATAAGTAAATGTTTTAAGCTAAAGTAAGCTATAATAAGAATTGTACATTATTAGTTCATGTTTGTAAATATATTAACTATTAGAAGCATATTGTAAAACCTGACCATAATTTTTCATATTTGCTTACATTTTAAAATATTTTTAAATTAATTTGAGCTCTTTATTAATTTTAACATGTATATTATTTTTTTTTTTAGATGTTTAAATTAATTTGAGCTCTATTATTTTTAACATGTATATTATTTATTTTTTTTAGATGTTTAAATTAATTTGAGCTCTTTATTATTTTTAACATGTATATTATTTTTTTTTTAGATGTTTAAGTTAATTTGAGCTCTTTATTATTTTAACATGTATATTCTTTCTTTTTTTTAGATGTTTAAATTAGTTTGAGCTCTTTATTATTTTTAACATGTATATTATTTATTTTTTTAGATGTTTAAATTAATTTGAGCTCTTTATTATTTTTAACATGTATATTATTTATTTTTTTAGATGTTTAAATTAATTTGAGCTCTTTATTATTTTTAACATGTATATTCTTTCTTTTTTTACATGTTTAAATACATTTTTGGTCTTTAGTTTATTATTTTTTAAACACTTTCAACAATTTTAATAACACAACCTGTAATAAATACATTCGTTTGCACTTATATTTTGTACTCACTCGTTTCTCTCTCTGTAAGGTATTAATGCAGCTGTCCATCATACTTTGCTTCGCTCTATCTACAGATTAAACCGTATCTCTGGAAAGTGTACACACACACACACACACACAATGCGCTCCCTCTGGATTGAGTGGGGTATCGCTGTAGTATCTATAGCAACCGTGGCTCTGTATGAAGCGATGGTGAGTGTGGAGAACATCATTACTCCAGCAGAAAGAGAGATCTCCATGTGTCTCCACTGAGAGATTCAACATCTCTGCAATATAATCAACTCTTCTGCCTTCAGCACCGCTCTGATGGAATTTACACACCACCGCTGTGTGTGTGTGTGTGTGTGTGTGTGTGTGTGTGTGTGTGTGTGTTTGATTCTGTAGAATTTCACTTGCTCTGCACATGTGCTGATCGTGAGAGAGAGAGAAAATAACCCACACGTCTCTTTGTGAATAATTTGCTTTAGATTGTAGTGTAAGACAGTGTTAGTACTGCATTTCCCCTGCCAAACGTTTTGTGAGTGGCTGCCAGGGCATTGCATTGTGAATGGCTGAACATTGCTTGTTTATAAAGGTGAGGAGGGAATGCATCGTGGAGTTCAAAATTAAGGCATCTTTACAAAGTTAGGAAGAATCTAGAAAACATTTATAACTGTTTAATGGCTGAAATGTTGCTGGAAAATAAAACGATTAATATAAATTCACCGGCCACTTTATTAGGTACACCTTACTAGTACTGAGTTGACCTCAGTTTGCCTTCAGAACTGCCTTAATCCTTCGTGGTAGAGATTCAACAAGATACTGGAAATATTCCTTAGAGATTTTGCTCCATATTGACATGATAGCATCACACAGTTGCAGCAGATTTGTTGCCTGCACATCCATTATGCGAAATCTCTTGTTCCACCACATCCCGAAGGTGCTCTATTGGATTAAGTTCTGGTGGCTGTGGAGGCCATTTGAGTACAGTGAACTCATTGTCATGTTCAAGAAACCAGTCTGAGATGATTCACACTTTATTACATGGTGTGTTATCCTGCTGGAAGTAGCCATCAGAGGGATGGGTGCACTGTGGTCATAAAGGGATGGACATGGTCAGCAACAATACTCAGGTAGGCTGTGGTGTTGACACCATGCTCAATTGGTACTAATAAGCCCAAAGTGTGCCAAGAATATATCCCCCACACCATTACACCACCACCACCAGCCTGAAACGCTGAGACAAGGCAGGATGGATCCATGCTTTCATGTTGTTGATGCTAAATTTTGACCCGACCATCTGAATATGGCAGCAGAAATCGAGACTCATCAGACCAGGCAACGTTTCTCCAATCTTCTATTGTCCACTTTTGGTGAGCCTGTGTGAATTGTAGCCTCAGTTTCCTGTTCTTAGCTGACAGGAGTGGCACCCGGTGTGGTCTTCTGCTGCTGTAGCCCATCCGCCTCAAGGTTGGATGTGCTGTGTGTTCAGAGATGCTCTTCTGCAGACCTCGGTTGTAACGAGTGCTTATTTGAGTTACTGTTGCCTTTCTATCAGCTGGAACCAGTCTGGCCATTCTCCTCAGACCTCTGGCACCAACAAGGCATTTGCACCCACAGAACTGCCTTTTACTGGATATTTTCTCTTTTTCTGACCATTCTCTGTAAACCCTAGAGATGCTTGTGTGTGAAAATCCTAGTACATCAGCAGTTTCTGAAATACTCAGACCAGCCCGTCTGGCACCAACAACCATGCTTCATTCAAAGTCACTTAAATCCCCGTTCTTCCCCATTCTGATGCTCGGTTTGAACTGCAGCAGATCGTCTTGACCATGTCTACATGCCTAAATGCATTGAGCTGCTACCATGTGATTGGCTGATTACAAATTTGCATTAATGAGCAGTTGGACAGGTGTACCTAATAAAGTGGCCGACGAGTGTATTTAGCTGTTATGTACTTTTAAAAACGTAGTCAACTTAATATATGAAAATGATTAGCTCTGCTGTGGTTTATAAACTCCAGTTTTGATGATGTACAATGAGGACTCATGTCACTCCATGCTCATCAGTGCTCTTACTAGTGCCTGAATTCATGTAAACGACTTAGGGAGCTAGGGTACGGATTGAGACTCAGCTGATGTCTTTAATACTCATCTGGCTGATTCAGATCACTAACCCTGAGTTTCTGCAGTAATAATAACAGTAATGTTGGTCTTAAGAACATAAGGGCCGGCGGATCAGGGTTTATGTTCTGTCGTGTCTTTAAAGCCAGTCTATTAACCGTTATCTCTCAAGCAAATAGACCCTGTGAGATGTGAATCCCGTCCGGACGCCACATTAGGAAACGCGCTCTACTGTGATGAAACACATCGACATGGTTAGCAAGAGAACAAAGCACAGAGGAAGAGGTGTTTTATTTTATTATTATTATTTTTTAGCTCGAAGCAGCTCGACTTCAAATAAATTGAATGCTAAATCCTCTTTTATGGGAGCGCGATCTCTGGGTTCAGCCGTCACCCCCAGGACAAACACTCAATTAATTGAAATCCTTCTGTGTGTAGGTTTTATACGAACAACATTAAAGGAATGTTCTGCAGATGAGTTCAGAAAATCACTTGCTTATGATTGTGTCATTATATAATATGCAATTGATAATATACAGTATATAGTAATTATTCTAATTGATTTAATGTCTATATATCCTGCCAACATCTTAATTAATGCTAATTTTACGTCAGTCATGTGGAAAAGTGATTTAATTTTAGCTGTCATACTTTTCTTGTTGTTTTTGTCGTTACTTGTAAAATGGTATTTTTAACTTTTAATGAATTATTTAATATATATTTGATAATATGCTGTGTGTAGTAATTGTTTTCAGTGATTGAATGTCTGTATATTCTACCAAAATCTTAATTAAAGTGCTATTTTTAAGTCGGTGACGTAGCAAATTAATTACATTTTAACTGCCGTTGTTTTCTCTGTATTTGTTTTTGTTACTTGTATAGTTGTGTTTTTAACTTTTAAACAATTATATCATTATTAAGTTGACAATATAACGCATATAGTAGTTGTTTAAATGTATTTACCATCTATATATTCTGGCAACTTAATGAAAGTAGTAATTTTTTAGGTCTGAGATGTAGAATAGTTATTTAATCTTAGCTGTCATTGTTTCCTCATAATTCTTTTCATTACTTGTTTAATGGTATACAGCAAAAATGTACAATGGTATACATATAGTAATAGCTTGAATTAATTTAACGTCTACATGTTCTAGCAACATTTTAATGAATGTGCTATTTTTATGTTGGTGATGTAGAAAAGTGATTTCATTTTGTTTGTTGTTTTGTTGTCATTTTTATCGTTACTTGTATAAATTGTATTCCTAACTTTTGAACAATTATATAATACATATTTGATAATATAAAGCATATAGTAATTGTTTTAATTGATTTAACATCTATACAGTTGAAGTCTGAATTATTAGCCCCCCTATAATTGTTTTTTTCTTTTTGAAATCTTTCCCAAATGATGTTTAACAGTGCAAGGAAATGTTCACAGTATGTCTGATAATATTTTTTCTTCTAGAGAAAGTCTTATTTGTTTTATTTCGGCTAGAATAAAAGCAGTTTTTAATTTTTTTAAAAATTCATTTAAAGGTCAAAATTATTAGCCCCTTTAGCCCCCGATAGTCTACAGAACAAACCATCATTATACAATAACTTGCCTAATTACCCTAACCTGCCTTGTTAACCTTATTAACCTAGTTAAGCCTTTAAATGTCACTTTAAGCTGCATAGAAGTGTCTTGAAGAATATCGTGTCAGATATTATTTACTGTCATCATGACAAAGATAAAATAAATCAGTTATTAGAGATGAGTTATTAAGACTATTATGTTTAGAAATGTGGTGAGCAAATCTGCTCTCCATTAAACAGAAAATGGGCAAAAAAATAAACCTGGGGGGAATAATTCTGAGTGTATTTCGGCAAGATCTTAATGCAAAGTGCTATTTTGAAATTAGTGATGTTGCAAATTTATTACATTCTTACCCGTCGTTGTTTATTTTTTGGTTACTTGTATAATGTTTTTTTTTTTTTTTTTACTTTTAAGCAATTAAGCTTGTCAGAGTTCCATTCATACTACTCGCATTCATACTGTTTAGAAGGTACTTTTCTAACGGCCGAGTAGTACATTCAAATTCAAATGCAGTACCTACTGAGTAGTAGGCGGTTTTAGACACAGCCAACATTTCATGTGCTGTTTTTTTTTAATCGGTGACCACAAATATTTAATTTTAGCTGTTTAACTCTGTCTAAATCAATCAATCAATCAATTAATCAAAAACCAATCAGTACAATCCGTTCAATCAGTTACAAAAATTATTTATTTTTATTTTAGGGCGACATAGTGGCGCAGTAGGTAGTGCTGTCGCCTCACATCAAGAAGGTCGCTGGTTCGAGCCTCGGCTGGGTCAGTTGGCGTTTCTGTGTGGAGTTTGCATGTTCTCCCTGCGTTCGTGTGGGTTTCCTCCGGGTGCTCCAGTTTCCCCCACAGTCCAAAGACATGCGGTACAGGTGAATTGGGTAGGCTAAATTGTCCGTAGTGTATGAGTGTGAGTGAGTGTGTGTGGATGTTTCCTGGGGATGGGTTGCAGCTGGAAGGGCATTGGCTGCGTAAAACAAATGCTGGATAAATTGGCGGTTCATTCCGCTGTGGCGACCCCAGATTAATAAAGGGACTAAACAGACGAGAAAATGAATGAACGGAGGATTTTTAATTTAACTTTGTTTAATTTTTTGTTCTAAATTTGTATGTTTTTTATTTATTTATTTATTATTTTATTAGCATTTTGTATTTTATTGTCCTTTTTTATTTATTGCATTGCATTTATTTATTAACTATTAATTATTTATTGTTTGATTTTTATAATAAAAATATATATTTTTCTTCTTTCTGATGTGAACTGATTGAATGGCTAGTTTCTTGCTAGGTGTTTGTTGTGGTCTGAGCTATTAGTCTCCTCTAGAGACACTGATGCTCTCCTCTAGTGTGGAGTGTTTTCACTGTGTGTAATTAGATCGAGTTTAATCTTCTGAATGTGTTTGTGTGTGTCAGTCGCTCGTCTTCATGCTGAGGGATCTTTGGTTTTCTCTCTCTATCCGTCCAACGAGACGCCGCTCATGTTGATGTTTCTCCGCATTCAAATAAAGCAGATGGAGTGTTTCTCTTCTGTCAGGTTTGCATGTTAAATGGACTCGTTCTCCAGAAACAGCTCAATCTGGGCCACTTTGAAAGCAATATTACTTTTGAGACAACAAGCTGGTATGGCCATTAAAACCTGTCAAGTACCCAGAATCCTTCATGCACAACTGAGCAATCAGAGCATTTTGGTGTTCTCCGACCAATGACTTTTACACATAAACACACACGCACTGTAGATCTGCTACTGATGTCTCGCTGATCTCACTCCCGTGCTTTATATTTATTTATTTATTTATTTATTTATGTGTGTGTGTGTTTATGATGTTTGCATTCAGACGTTGTTTGAGTTTTTTAATATTTGTATCAATTTTATTATTATTTTTAACATGTATATTTAAGGCAAATAGAATAATGTCTAGAAAGGTGCCATAAGATTAATTTCTTACATTTGAAGTCAGAATTATTAGCCCCTCTTAAATTATTAGCCCCCCTGTTTATTTTTCCCCGCAATTTCTGTTTAAAGGAGAGAAGATTTTTTCAACACATTTCAAATTATAATAGTTTTATTAACTCATCTCTAATAACTGATTTATTTTATCTTTGTCATGATGACAGTAAATAATATTTGACTAGAAATTTAAGATACTTCTATACAGCTTAAAGTGACATTTAAAGGCTTAATTGGGTTAACTAGTCAGGTTAGAGTAATTGGGCAATTTTTCTGTATAATGATGGTTTGTTCTGTAGACTATCGAAAAAAAAATATAGCTCAAAGGGGCTAATAATATTAACCTTAAAATGGATTTAAAAATTAAAAACTGCTTTTATTCTAGTTGAAATAAAACAAACAAGACTTTCTCCAGAAGAAAAAATATTATCAGACATACTGTGAAAATTTCCTCGCTCTGTTAAGCATAATTTGGGAAATATTTAAGAAAGATAAAAAATCCAAAGGCGGGCTAATAATCCTGATTTCAACTCTATTTCTTAAGTATTATTATTGTTGTTGTTATTATTATTATTATTATTACTATTATTATTATTTAATGTTTTTAGTTTTTATTATTATTATTATTAATATACTTTTTATTATATTACAGTATGTTGTTATTATTCAATGTTTTTATAGTTTAATAACAATATATTATTATTATGTTGTTGTTAAAGTGTTTATTTATATATATATATATATATATATATATATATATATATATATATTATTATTATTATTATGCTTTCATATATTATCTTATTATTGTTTTTTTGTTTTTATATCATTAGTATTTATTATTATTAATTGTTTATTATTATTGTTGTTGTTGTTGTTGTTGTTATTGTTGTTGTTATTATTGTTGTTGTATTATTGTTATTATTAATATTATTATTATTATTATTATTATCCTTATGATTATTATTATTATTATCCTTATGATTGTTATTATTATTATTGTAGTAGTTAGCAATAATATTTTTTCTGTTTTTTTATATAATACTTTATAATAATAATAATAATAATCATCATCATCATCATTATTATCATCATAATTATTATTATTATCATTAATTTCTTAATCTGGATGATAAACCTCTTATTTCGATTAAAATAAATATTGTCATTATTTTATTATTGGCTTTTTAAAAAAAAAATTGTGTACCGTTTATGAAAGGCTATCCGCTTGTTAAGTGTGACGTCACGTGAAACGGATTCCGAGCCCAAGCGCTATATCAAACTGTATGGGGAGGCTCATAAAATGATGATGATCAACTTTTACAAAGTGATATAATACTTTTGAAAATCACAATCGCATGATAATTATATATATATATATATCCATGCCTAATATCCGATGGCCAGAAAGTGATGAATTTTTTTTTATATAAATTATTAAACTATTGGTGTCTGTGATGCAGCAAGTCCAGAGACTGTTGTGCACACCATGATTTTATGTAAATATTACTTTAATGTGAGATATGACTAAGGAGTGGTTTATAAACAAAATTCAATTCAAATGAGTAGCGGCTTAGACCCGGAAACCGTGTTCCCTACATCATGACTCAAGCGGATAAACAGAAGAAATTTTATAAACTTTTCCCCCTCATGCAGTGACGGCTGATATGAGAATCCATATCATCTGCGCTGCTTCTCAAGGACATTTTATGCATTTATACACTTATGTATTTTAAGGCTTTCGGAAAACTTTGCAGCGGATCAAGCTTATCTCAAGTCATTTTGACATGTACTTCAAGGACGTACGCTTCTTCAAGGATGTTTTCTTGTTTGTATTGATTATTATAAACTATTGGAGAATGCATAAGAGCATTGTAAAGATTCTAGAGAGGAAGAAATAAATCCTCCACATGTGGTGCTGCACGTCGTGGCTGCTGCCATTGTGAACAGTTTTACTTCTGTGGTTTGTCTGTTTCCTCTGAAATAACACTTCTGCAGGTCAAGTTTTTGCCTCAGTTTTGGGTCTACACCTGAAATGCATGCTATGCTACTTTAGAAATATGCATGATACTAGTATTCAGCTTAAAGTGCAGTTTAAAGGCTTAACTGAGTTATTCTGTTATCTAGGCAAGTAGGGATAATTAGGCCAGTCATTGGACAACAGTGGTTGGTTCTGCAGGCTGATGTTGATCTTCATTAGCTCTGTGTTGTATCTGTACACCTCCAGCAGCTTTAAATAAAGACCAGCAACTGTTACTGACCTGTAAATGATACATGCGCTGTTCCGGCACGTGTCACAGTTCGCTGTGTCCTGGCCTGTGCGGTAGGAGAGCCTGCAGGACAGAGAGACGGAGAACCGTCAGTACACAGACAGTAACACAACTCAAAATGACACATATGGCCCGTTTCCACTGAGAGGTGCTGTACGGTACAGGCTTGCGTTTCTACTGCCTAAAGGGTACCCTTTTGGTTGGCGTTGTGTACGACAGAAAGTTTCAGACGTCATTTTTACTCAAGGAAATGTCACAGTAAAGCCGTAAGGGTCATTCACATATCATATGAGAAGCACTTCTCACAACACAGATGCTAAATGAATACGTGTGTATAAATGTTCATTACTAACCTGAACATGATTTGATTATAACTGCAGATCAATAATAGGTGAAATAGCCTACTGTCTGCTATTATATAAAAATAAATAAATAAATGCAACATATATGAACACATACAGACCCTTACAGTCTCCGATATTTTATCAATTACAGAAAAACTACACACAGCATACATTTAGGCATTATTTGGATTCAAAAACAACACAAAATATAGCCTACGGTCTGTGCAAACCTCTCATCTGTGTTTTTAATCTTCAGCAGCACATGTAGCCTCTGTTAGAGAGTAAAGCCTGTTTCACACCGCAAGCGTAAGCAGCATGTGAACAGCACGTGTTTTTTCGGCGTCCATGTTAACAGATTAGAGCTTTCATACCGCAAGCAGCGTCAGCGTGTGGCGTGAGCGTCGCTGAAACAACAGTGCGGCGATAGTTTCAGCGCTGGGTCTATTTTTGGCACACTGCTCACACTCAATTAAAGTGACAGTGCATTGATAATGCCCAAAACACATTGAATAACAGTAAACAGTAGCAATTTTACCCAATAAATGCGTTAATAATATCAACTGATTTACATATTGTCAATCAAATGAACTTAAACGATTAAAAAACTGCAACAAACATTTATTTAGGCCTGAACTACAAAACCAAATGTGAAACAATTTTAGGATCAGTTTTGCTTTAGTTGCACACTAGTGTAGGAGGAGAGGGGAAATAGAAAATGGCCGCTTTAAGACTACTATTTACGGGAGTTGTAGTCCATAGGGAAGTGTATTGTGGGTAGTGTAGTTCGACACGCATGCTGGATGATGTGTGCTAAGCAGCTGAAGCAGAGGAAGAAAGTTTTATTCTGCTTTGATGCTTGATGAATAATCCTAGTTATCCGATCATTAGGAAGTTCTTTTAAGGTTCCCATGTTCCTACTTTCTAGTTCACAATAAGAAGCACAACTAGAAATCAGCAATCTTTAATATCCTTCTTCATGTTTGGTTGCAGCTGTGTTAGGATTGTTAAGGTTCACTGAGTCACTCAAATCAATGTTGTGTTGTAATCAATCAGCATTAAACGACAACAGGTTTTAAATCCACACAAGAGAGGGCGCCCAAACTTTTGCATATCCTATTTTTCAGTTTTATTGTAACTTAACACATCTCATTACTGCTACACTATACATTTCTCTCTGAAAAAAACATGATATTATCTAGCTTTCTCTAGAAACCAGTGGTATTTCACTGTGATCTTCTCTTATAAAGAAAGAGCACATTATTATGGAGCCACAGAGGGGTGCCCATATTTTTGCATAAAACTGTAGTAGATATCGTCCGTACATATATAGTAGATACATATACACACACTCCATACACAGACTTTTTCACTTGCATTATCAGCACTGCATTATATTGGATTCTACATTAGATGTCATGATGTCAGTGGTCTGCTTTTGACCTTCATCACTGTATATAGTGGTCAGGAGCAGGATTTGACTTTGCCGAAGCGCACATGCGTTTGTTGCACATGTGTTTAGTATGTTGATGTGAGCTTGCGGCCTGCAGATGAACATGAGATCTGATCTGACAGCAGAGATCATGAATGACCAGCAGACACTCCACCGCCGGCATCACTCCTTCGTAAAGTCCTCTGGCTTTAACATCAAATCATTTTTTCTGGAGACTGGCTTAATGCCCACGTAAAATAGACCACCAGACCAAACAAGAGCCTGAGCTCAGAGTTTGCTTCCCTTGACTTCTATTGACCCTTTTCAGGTTTGCAGGTTTCTCAGTTGCAGATATCGTCATAGTTGGTAAACTTAGAGCTCAGTGAATGAGAGTACAACCATTTTTTTTACATTCCCATTTGCTGAAATAATAATAGAAAAACTCAATGGTTGTGTTATCAAGACTTAAAAAAGAAGACAAAATTAGTGTGATAACAATAGGCAGAAGAGACATTGATGTCAGATTTACTGTCCTGGCCCACATAGACGCTGTATTACAAACACCTTGCATAAGCAGTAATCTGTTTTTTTTTGTAATTTAATGCAAAGATGATATAATACAAATCCGTTTAAATGCACAGACTTTAAAAAAAAAAATCCAAATATTTTAAGGAAGTTTTTCATGTAAATAAATGTGGTTTGTCTTTAAAAATTAACATTAAGTAAAGAACATTTTGTTAAAGTATAAATATTTTTTTACTATATATTTGTAAATATTAATAACACTTATTTATATTTTAATATTTGATAACATCTTTATTTTCTATTTTTAATGTTGATTATAAAAGTATAAATAAGTATTCTTCATATATTTGTAAATATTCATATCACTTATTGATATATTAATGGTTGTTTACATCTTTATTTTTTTGTTTTTAATGTTGATCGTAAAAGTTGAAACAAATATTGTTTTATATATTTGTAAATATTCATAACAATTATTTACATTTTAATATTTGTTAACATCTTTATTTTATATTTAAGTTCATTATAAATGTATACATAAGTATTTTGAGAATTTACAAATATATAAATATGTTTATGTATACATTTGTAATGAACTTAAATAAAAAATAAAGATGTTAACAAATATTAAAATGTAAATAATTGTTATGAATATTACAAATATATAAAACAATATTTGTTTCAACTTTTACGATCAACATTTAAAACAAAAAAATAAAGATCTTAACAACTATTAATATATCAATAAGTGATATGAATATTTACAAATATATAAGAAAATATTTATAATTTTACAATCCACAATAAACATAGAAAATAGACATTAACAAATTTTAAAATGTAAATAAGTATTTTGAGAATTTACAAATATATAAATATATTTATTTACATTTTAAAATTTGTTAATGTCTATTTTCTATGTTTATTGTGGATTGTAAAATTCGAAATATTTTTTATATATATTTGTAAATATTCATAATACTTATTGAAATGTCAATATTTTTAAGGTCTTTATTTTTTATTATTTTAATTTATAAGCGTATAAGTATTCTTTCTATATTTGTAAATATTTATAATGCTTATTGCTACTTTAATATTTGTTAACATCTTTATTTTTTATTTTTAATGTTGATTGTAAAGTATAAATTAATTACGTAACAATATTAAATTACATTGTATTTTTTATATATTATATTTATAATATATATTATTATTTTTGTATGGATTTGATTTGTTTTACAGTATATTGTTTTAAATACTGAAATGTAAATAAAATAGTCACTTTGATAAACTGCAGAGGTACATTTTTAACATCAAAAGCTGAAAAATCAGAAGTTGAGATCCCATCAGACAATTAATAACTGTAAATAAACAGAAAACATAACTTTATAACACTGTAAAATCAAGCAGTGCCATTCATCTACTGAAATTAGTTCACTTGATTTACATTTTTATTCCAGGCCCCCAGAATTTCCAATAATTTCAGTTGAAAAAGTCTTAGTTGTCAGGAGTTTTTGTTTTATTATAATTATTATTTTCAAATAAGTCCATAAATTCACATACACATATTCAGCTATAATCAGCTCAGAAACCACTCATATTCAAGCATTCAGAGAAACTGAGCAAACCTCCAGAGAGTGAATCTTAAGTGACTATCAGGAGATTCCAGCATTCCAGCATTCTGCATAATTTATTCTGGATTTAAGTAAGAGTTTTATGGCACGGTGGCTCAGTGTTTAGCACTGTCACCTCACACCAAGACGGTTTCTGGATTGAGTCCCGGCTGGGCCAGTCGGCATTTCTGTGTGGAGTTTGCATGTACTCCCAGTGTTAGTATGGGTTTCTTCTGGGTTTCTTCTGGTCAATCGAGCCAAAGGAAAATGAATGAATGTAAAATAAAGCTTCATACTATAGCACAAAGTGTAGTCGTGAATGTGCTGAACTCTGAAGGCCGGTCCTCCATTGTTGGCTGCTGTTTAATAATTACAGTCTGTCATTGACGCCATTGCTGGTCTGTCAGGATGAAGGCGACCCATCGAGCCCTCCATGTGTCCTGTAAAGAAGCGATCGATAACTCTGAGGCGTGCTGTCATATCTGTCTGTCTCTCTCGTCTTGTCGATCTGTTTCTCCTCTCAATGTCTCTCATTACTGGAATATTCCGGGTTGAGCACAAGTTAAGCTGTATTGACATCAGCTCTGGCATCATGTTGATTAGTACAGAAAATCAATGGGACTCGTACTGCAGTTTGCTAAAGTAAACACTGAAGTCTCTGCGCATGAATTGGTGACTAGGCTTTTATTGAAAGACGTGAGTGTGAGTGGTTTTATATTTGTGCACAGATATTTTGAGTCTGGTGCATTACTTTTGCTAAACCGTTCTCTAAACCCTCGTTTAATACTTTGATGACGTAGTGCTTGTTTAATGATGAATGTTTTGTTTTGGGGAAATGAGGATGAAAGGTGTACTAAGAGAAAGAAATAAAACCTAACAAGAATGAAAGAGATTAAAAGAGAAAGTGAATCAATGATAGATAGAAAAAGAAAGTGGACAAATGAAAGGGAATCAAGATTATAGATTTCAAGAAAGAAAGATAAATGAAAGTGAAAGAAAGATTAAAGTGAAAGAAAAGGCGAGATTAATAGAGAAAAAAAGAAATGAAATTAAAAAAGAAAGAAAAAAATGACTCAGAAATGAAAGTGAAAGAAAAAGAAAGAGAAAAATAAGCAAATAGAGAAATAAGAAATGAGGTAATGGAAAAAGAAAAGGAAAGAAAAAACTGGAGTGAAAAGAAAAAATATAAAGGAAGGAGAAATGTAATTAAATTGAAAAAGAAATAAATTAAAGTGAAAGTGAGTGGAATAAAAAAGAAAAGAAAAAAAATAAATACAAATAAATGTGAAAAAAGGAAAGAAAAAAATACATGCAAATGAAAGTGAAAAAGTGAAAAAAAACTGAAATAAAAATAAATAAATGCTAATGAAAGTGAAAAAAATTTAATGAAAGTGAAAGAATGAGAAAGAGAAAAGCAAAAGAAAATTAATTTGAAAAGGAAAGAGAGAATGTAAGTGAAAGTTAAAAAGTAATTGAAATGAAAGTGAAAGAAAATGATAGAGGAAAAAAGAATTGAAATTGAAAAGAAAGCAAAGCAAATGACTGTGATAGAGAGAAAAAAGGAAGTAAAGAGATAGGAAGATAAATTGTATTAATTAAATTGAAAAGGAAAGAAAAAACGCAAATGAAGGAGAAAATAAAGAGCGATTAAAACAAAGAAATTGAAAAAGAGAAGGGTGATACTGAAAGAAATGGAAATAAAAGGGAAAAAAGAAATCGAAGTCGAAAAGAAAAAGAAAAAAAATAAATTGAATAAAATTATAAATGCAAATGAAAGAGAAAGAAAATAAAGAGTGATAAATCAAAGAAATTGAAAAAGAGAAAGAAATGTGAAGCTGAAAGAAAAGAAAGTGGGAAAAAAAGAAAGTGAAAAAGAGAAATTAATTGGAAAAAAAATGCAAATGAAAGTAAAAAAGAAAATTGGATAAAGAAATTCCATGTCAATAAAGAGAAACGAAAGTGAAACAAAAAGATAGAGAAATAAAAAATTATTAAATTTAAAAGAAAGAATTGCAAATGAATGTGAAAGAGAGAAAAGAGAAAGAGAAAAAAAATAAACTGAAAAAAAATAAAAATGCACATGAAAGTAAAAAAAAAAAGAAAATTGGAAATTAAATTGTCAAAGAAAGAGGAAAAAAGAGCGGTAAAAACAAATTAAAAATAAGGAAGAGAAAGAAAGAAAAGGGAAAACAAAACAGGAAGGAAAGAGATAGAAAGAGAAAAAAAAAGAATTGGAAAAAAAGTTAAAAGCAAATAAAAATTAAAAAGAAAATTGGAGATGAAAGTGAAAAAGAGAAAGAAAAAAATTGATGTGAGTGATTTAAATAAATTGAAAAAGAAAGACAGAAAGGTGAAAGGGAAAAAGAAATTGAAATAAAAAGTGAAAAAGAAAGAGAGAGAAATAAAAAAAGTTTAAATTGATAAAGAAAGAAAAGTGTGTCATGCCAATAAAGGGAAATGAATTGAAGTAAAAGAAAGACTAAAATAAAAGGATGAATGGAAATAAGAAATTAAAAAAGAAAAAAAAAATCTAAGGAAACAAAAGAGAAGAGAGAAATAAGTTAAAATGTAATGTGTGTATTTATATAGCGCATTTATTGTGAATGACCACCCAAAGCGCTTCACAATCATGAGAAGGGGGTCTCTCCACACAACCACCAGTGTGCAGCATCCACTTGGATGATGCGACGGTAGCCACAAGACAATGGCGCCAGTGAGCTCACCACACACCAGATATAGGTATAGAGACGGAGATAGAGCCACTTAAGTGGATAGGGATGATTGGGAGGCCATGATGGTTAAGGGCTGATGGAGGGAATGTGGCACCAGGATTACCCCCCTACTCTTTATGAGAAGTGCCATGGGATTTGTTATGACCACAGAGAGTCGGGATCTCAGTTTAAAGTCTCATCCGAAAGACGGCGCTCGCTGACAGTATAGAGTCCCCTTCACTATACTGGGGCATTAGGACTCACACAGACCACAGGTTGAGCGCCCCCTGCTGGCCTCACTAACACCTCTTCCAACAGCAACCTAGTTTTCCCATGTGGTCCTTCATCCAGGTACAGACCAGACTCAGTCCCTGCTTAGCTTTAGGGAGTAACCGGTCTTAGGCTGCAGGGTGATATGGCTGTGGCGATGATACAAACAAAAGGGAAGAACAAGAGAACACGAATACCAAAAACAAAATATAAAATAGATGAGTGAGAGAACAGAAGGAAGCTGCAGTAGAGTCTGCATGTCAGTTGTGTGTGTGTGTGTGTGTGTGTGTGTGTGTGTGTGTGTGTGTTTAAAGTGAGTGTTCAGATGGATGTTTAGTGTGAACTGTCCCGACTCTCAGTGACTCAGAGCAGCTCCTCTAATGTCCCGCTGTCAGAGATCGGCCCACTCGCCCATTACTGCCTGCTCAAAAGGTCAAACTGCTGGAGAAACAGCGGCCCACCGACCAACGGTTCCCCTAATGAGAGCATGTGAAGAGCTGTTTGCTGATGCGTGGGGTTTATCTCAGGACTAATGGGGACAGTGATTTATAGTGCTGTTTCTGGAGCTTTCCGGGCCCAGACTGGAGGAACAAGACTCCGGTGATCAGAACTAACTACTGTAGAGATGCCAAAGATTCCTTGATGAGTGGTTAGATTTATCTTATTGATGGTTGATTAAAGGTCCTGTGAAGTGCTTTGATGATTGACATAATCTCAACTGAAACTAGAAGTGAGAAAAAGAGATATAAAGAGAAAAAGAAATTGTAAAAAAAAAAAAAAAAGATATAGAATGAAAGAAAGAAAGAAAGAAAGAAATGAAAGTGAACTACTGTAGAGATACCGATGGTTCATTGATGATTGAGTTATTTTGATGATTGGTTAAATTCGTCTTATTGATGATCAATTAACGGACCCGTGAAGTGTAATTTTTTTATAATCTCAACTGAAGCATGAAGAGAGGAAAAAATAGATATAAAGAGAAAAGGAAAATAGAAATTGAAAAGAAAAATGAGAGAAAGAACGAAGAAAAGAAAATGTAAAAAGAAAGTGAAGAAAAAAAGCAATAGAGAAAAAAAAGAAATAAAGAAAATGACATTTAAAATAAAAATAAAAGGGAGAATAAAGAAAATAAAAATGTCAAAGTGAAAAAGAAAGCAAAAGAAAAAGAGAAAATGAAAGTTATAAAGAGAAAAAGAAAGAAAATTAAATGAAAAGAAACATGAGAAAAAAAGAAGAAATAAAGTTAAATGAAAGTGAACTACTGATGCTGATAATTCAATGATGATTGAGTTATTTTAAACATGCATGAGTTAATAATGTATGAATAATAATAATAATAATAATAATAATGATAATATAATGATAATATAATAAATTATTATTATTATTATTATTATTATTATTATTGAAATATTGTCAATTTCAGGGCCTGCCAAAAAGAAAATGAATGAAAATGAATAAAACAATATATATATATATATATATATATATAATCTCCAGTACTGCGCAGTCCATTCTAGACACATTTGTCAGATAATTATATTAAAATGCTTGTGGAAAAAAAATGAAAGGAAGTAAAAATCAAAGGAAGAAACAGAATAATAAAAAACAAATCTGTGAGGAAAATTTAATAATCAAATTTAAAGAAAAAGAATCAGATGGAAAAACTAATCAAATTATCAAAGAATGAATCAAAGTGAAAGCATGAATAAGTTGGAGAGAGAAAGAAAAATAATGAATCAGAAAATGGAATCAGACAGAATAAGTCATAAATAATTATATACATTAGGAAAGAAAGAAGACATAAAGGAAGAAGAGAAAAATAGTGAATGAAGGATGAATGAAAGAATAAATCAGATTTAAAAAAAAAATACCCCGAACATAAATCTAAGAATGAATTAGAAAGAATGAACCAAAAAGAATAAGAAACAAAAGAAATGATGCACCAGAAAGAACGAGAAAGTAAACAAAGAAAAAAGAATGAAGAATCAGAAAGAATGCAGGAGGATCTGAAAGAATCAGAAATAATGACATAATGAATCAGCTGTAATGAATAATGCCCCATTCACACAGGGCATCAGCGTCAACGCTTCCATTCACTTGGGTGACGTCAGGCGTTGCCGAGCTGAATTGTAGATTCGTCAGCGCCGCTGATGTGACAATGCTTGCTGCAGAAGTTGGAAATTTCTTTAGAAGCGCCAACGGAAGCATCAGCCAATCAGATCGCTTTATGCAAATCCCCTAGCTCAGACAGTAGTTGATTATGGATTAATTTCATTGGCTGACACTGCTGTGACAATCACGGCAGCCCCAACTTCAGACACGCCCTCTGTCAAGCGTTGACGCTGAAGCCTTGTGTAAATCGGGCGTAAGAATGAAAGAAATTAGAATGATTTAGAAAGAATGCAAGAGCATCTGAAAGAATAAGAATGACGTATTGAATCAGCAGTAATGAATTAAAGAGAGAAAGAAAAAGAAAGAAACAAAGAGAACGAGCGAAAGAAAAACAGTTAGAAAGAGTGCAAGAGTATCTGAAAGAATAAGAATGACTTAACGAATCAGCTTTAATGAATTAAAGAAAGAAAAAAAAGAAAGAGAGAGAATGAACGAATGAAAGAAAAACAGTTAGAAAGAATGCAAGAGCATCTGAAAGAATAAGAATGACGTAACGAATCAGCAGTAATGAATTGAAGAAAGAAAAAAAGACAAAGAGAGAGAGAATGAACAAACGAAAGAAAAACAGAAAGAATGCAAGATCATCTGAAAGAATAAGAATGACCAGCCTGATCTAGCGAGAAAATGTAAATATTTTACGTTTGGTCAGTTTAGTGGCTAATTCGTTTGAATTTGAAATTGTGCGATTATTTATTTATTTTTTTATTATTTTTTTTAAAGGAGGCGTGGCACCTAACCCCACCCTTAAACCCAACCGTCATTGGGGGATGAGCAAATTGTACTAAATTGTACGAATTAGATCGTACGAATTAGCCACTAAATCAAAAAGTTACGAATTGCCATGAGATTGTGTTGGAACAACATAACGAATCAGCTTTAATGAATTAGAAAGACCGAAAGAAAAGAAAGAGCGAATGAATGAATGAAAGAAAAACAATTAGAAAATGCAAGAGCATCTGAAAGAATAAGAATGACGTAACGAATCAGCATTGATAAATTAGATAGAAAGAGAGAGAGAGAACGAATGAATGAAAAACAGTTAGAAAGAATGCAAGAGCATCTGAAAGAATAAGAATGACGTAACGAATCAGCATTAATGAATTAAAGAAAGAAAAGAAAGAGAGAAAGAGAGAGAATGAACGAATGAAAGAAAAACAGTTAGAAAGAATGCAAGAACATCTGAAAGAATAAGAATGACGTAACGAATCAGCATTAATACATTAGAAAGACAGAAAGAAAAGAGAGAGAATGAACGAACAAACGAAAGAAAAACAATTAGAAAATGCAAGAGCATCTGAAAATGTCATAATCAGAAACACCGAAAGAAAGATTCAGAAGACAGAATCAGAAAGAAAATAACTCAAGTGGTACATTTCCTTATGCGCATTTAAGTATTCCACTAATAACACACAGTAACAAAAACAATCTACTCTCAAGAACACACATAGAAATGCACAAAAAAGAGTAATGGAGAACTCCTGAAAAGAAAAGAAAAGAAAACCCTTTGCATTTGTACCCTAATCTTACAGTGAAGCAAGTGGTCTGTATAGCAAGTGGTCTGCTCTCATGAACACGGTTTCCCAGTCCCACTTTGATACTAGTTGTTACTTTTAATCATGAAATGGTTCTGTTGTATTTGAACACAATCCTGCTAGCTTTTTACTAGCCTATGCGTCTGACAATGAGCCACTAAAGCCAACGCACAATGCATTATTACGGACAATAATCAATCAATTGATCATCGGTTTCAGTGGATATGACTGACTGAATACGTGGACTCGTCTGTAGTGAGCCCTGTGGAGCAGCTGGCACACTGCAGGATTTAATGCGCTGGAATGTGGAGAGGAACTCAATTATGTCGGATCCCGAAAGAGAGCGGAGACGTTTGGGGACATGAGTTGAATTCTCCTACAAAGGCAAGCCGGCGTTATTGTGTGGCATATTTGTGCAGATTGCAGCGATTATCATTTAAAGAGATGCACAGAGAAACATTCACTGTCAGAAGTAATTATTTTCAAAGCTTCAGGTGACAAATATGTGACCACTCATTTTTAGTGTGGGGGCGACTTGTTCCAACCATTATTAAGCTCAAAAAATGATCATTAGATTTGAGCAGCTCATATTTCTTATGATCATATGTAGATGTTGCAACATGGTAGATGTGTTATGTTATGTTACGGTACGTTGCATTATATACACTACCTGGCAAATGTCTTGTCTTTGATCCCAGCTGTAAGAGCAATGAATAATAACTCGACTTCTAGTTGATCATTTGGTAAAGTGCCAGAAGGTACAATTGTCCCATGAATTCTCTGTTGAACTGCATCCCAATCATCACAAATACTGCAGAAGACCTATTGGAACCCGCATGGATCCAAGATTCTCATAGAAATCAGTCAAGTTTGGCGAAGGAAAAATCATGGTTTGGGGTTACATTCAATATGGGGGTGTGCGAGAGATCTGCAGAGTGGATGGCAACATCAACAGCCTGAAGTATCAAGACATTTGTGTTGCCCATTACATTACAAACCACAGGAGAGGGCAAATTCTTCAGCAGGATAGCGCTCCTTCTCATACTTCAGCCTCCACATCAAAGCTTCTGAAAGCAAAGTAGGTCAAGGTGCTCCAGGATTGGCCAGCCCAGTCACAAGGAATGAACATTATTGAGCATATCTGGGGTAAGATGGAGGAGGAGGCATTGAAGATGAATCCAAAGAGTCTTGATGAACTCTGGGAATCCTGCAAGAACGCTTTCTTTGCCATTCCAGATGACTTTATTAATCAGTGATTTGAGTCACTGCAGAGATGTATGGATGCAGTCCTCCAAGCTCATGATGGAGTCAGACACAATATTCATTCTGTTTCCACTGCAGCATGACTTTATATTCTATACTGGACATTATTTCTGTTCAGTGACAAGACTTTTGTCTAAGCAAAGTCAGACCTTATTGTCCTAATGAAATAATTATAAATCAAGGCATGATCATATTTTATTTTGGTGAAATAAGCGTAATCTAGAGGCCTTTGCCTTTCATATAAGCCATTTCTGATACCAAATGATCAACTAGAAGTCAAGTTATTATTTGTTGTTCCTAAAACTTGGATTGGTGACAAGACTTTTGTCAGGTAGTGTATAATGTGTATATTTGCTACATGTATTGTAAACTGTAAATTTATGTAAGATCAAAATGAATGAATGAATGAATGAATCAATCAATCAAAATTAATCAGAAAGAATGAATCAAAAGACTCAGAAATAAATAAATGAAAGACAGAAAAAAATGAATGTAAATCAAAAAGGATAAAAAAAAATCTGAAAAAAAATCAAGAAATGTATTAGAAAACTGAATAAAAAACAATGAATTAAAAAGAATCAGAAAAAGGAATCAAAAATAATAATCTAAAAGAATCAGAAAAAAATAAAGAAAACAAATATTAAGTGAACCAAAGAATGAAAACAGAATCAGAAAGAATTTAAAACAATCTGACACATTTTTGAATCACTTAAAAATATGTTTCTGAATGCAGAATCAGAAAGAATTCAAAAGAATCAAAGAAAAATAATAAATAAATAAAAGAACAAATCGGAATGCAGAATCAAAGAATTCAAAAGAATCAGAAAGAAAAATAGTAAATGAATCCACGAACGAATCAGAATACAGAATCAGAAAGAATTCAAAAGAATCATAAATAGATAAATTAGTAAATGAATCAAAGAATGAATCCCAAAACAGAATCAGAAAGAATTCTAAAGAATCACAAAGGAATGAATCATTTATCATAATTCGTAACAGGAATTATCCAAAAAAAAAGTTTTTTCACAAAAAAAAACTGTTATATATGTTTAATTAGTATTGCAGTAGTAATGTGTTATGTAATGTATTATGTGCAAACCGTTTCCTGTTTATTTTTGTCTTACACTGCTTAATTGATCATATTTTAAAGCAAGTGTTTTTGTTTGTTTTTGATCATTCAGTTACGCATAGCACACATTTGCCTGTGATTCATACAGTTTAGAGACACAACCGCTAGCATTCCTTTTGATTCTGTAGCATATTTTTGAGTCAGACGCCTCTGTGCGTTTTTTGAATGAGTTGGAAGAGACTCATGCCATCATGCCAGCGGTAATGTAACAGATGTAATTATGAATACATTCACCTGCGTCCTCCAGTCACACAGTCTTTTGTCACAGGAATGACATTCTGAGTGTGTGGAATGAGACTAATGTTGCATATCCATACAGACATGAACTGTTTCTCCACTCAATGCTTTTTTGGGGGGGAGCTGGGGAATTGAAAACTCCTCACACTTCTTTGAGAATACATTAAAATATTACTTTAAGTGTAGTATCTGAAAAAAAGCACCTCTAAGGTGTTTGCAGAAGTAGTGTACATGATTCCTCATATTTTGTGAGCCGTTAGACCAGGGGTCACCAAACTTGTTCCTGGAGGGCCGGTGTCCTGCAGTTTTTAGCTCCAACCCTAATCAAACACACCTGAACAAGCTAATCAAGGTCTTACTAGGTATACTTGAAACACCCAACCAGGTGTGTTAAAGCAAGTTGGAGTTAAACCCTGCAGGGACACCGGCCCTCCAGGACCGAGATTGGTGACCCCTGCGTTAGACACTTATATAAGTGCTGAGACTTTACCAATTCTCAATTTAATTATCGATGCATCAGCGAATGCATTTACATTATGCAAACTGTGGTTTTGCTCAGCCAGTGGTGTATTGTCCCATGATTCTCTGAGTTTGTGGTTGAGCGGATCTCTAATCATCCTCACGATGATGATGATGATGTTGTCAAGTCTCCTGATCATCCTCTGGATCAGTTGTTTATCAAACTCTCTTGCTGTGTGACCTTAATTGTGCTTCAAGTATATACAGTGCAGGTAATTAATGCCGTTTTGAATCACTATGCTGGCAGGGTTTCACTGTTTACATCCCGAAGCATCTCTAGGGAAATATGTGGATGAATATGCAGGAGATTGAGCAGAATTTAACCTTACAATAGTCTCAAACATTAGATTTAGCCTTGTAATATTCCAGCGTTTCTCCAAACTGCAGACCTCACAAGGGGCTCCCTTAATGTTGTATAGTTTTGCGTGTAAATAATCAGTGTGTTCTGCGTAGCTGGGTGGGAGAAAGCTAAATGTGCTGAATATTCCAAAGTGAGACTTGAGGCTGATTTGCATGATGTCCTGCTGTGGGAATGAGCCGCTTTGCCATTGATTGACTCTGACTGTAAATACTCCACTGTTATGCGTGCAAATAATGATTTAATATAATCTGTTTAGTCTTTTTCTTCTTTCAGACTTGCTTTGTATTCTGTTTTATCATCTTTTTCTTCTCTTTAAAAAGGGGTTGTCATTGCTTAATGTTCCTGCCCCGATTTGGAGCTGATTCAATTGTTAGATTAAAGAGGTGCTCTTGAAAGTAGAAGGCTTTTGGCATCATTAAATGAGCAGTATTTAGAGGGCCTCTAGCAAATTTCTTATGTTGAGTCCAAGGTGATAAAAGTCAATATAAAAAAAAGAGCGCTGGCCTTAAAGCCTTGCTAACCAACCAAAGAAGCACTTATCAATCCTAATTAAACCTACTATAGCAGTCTGATTGAGAGCCAGCAGTATGTGGGACTGAATTTATTCTTGGTTTAAATAGGGTTTTTGTCTCATGCATGAATGCAAAGAGAAGCAAAGCATTCCACCTTTAGGGTAACTTTCTGAACTATGTGCATTATGGTGTGTTGGTGCTTCTGCTTGGTGCAATCAGTTTTACGGTCTCTGCACTGGCTGCCTGTACACTATCGAGTCACTTTTAAAATGCTGCTCTTGGTTTTTAAATCTCTAAATGGCTTGGCACCTTCTTATCTGTCAGACATTTTAATTGAGCATCAGCCTGGTCGGTCTCTTTGGTCATCTAACCAGTGACTGTTATTCATACCTAAGTCGAGGCTGAAATGCAGAGGTGACCGTGCTTTCGCAGTAGCTGGTCCTAGGCTGTGGAATGATCTGCCTCTCTGTATCAGATCTGTTTCATCTCTGTCTGTTTTTAAATCTAGGTTAAAAACTTATCTCTTTGATTTGGCATTTTATCAGTGAAAAGTGTCTGTTTTAGCAATAATTTTATAATTTTATATAAATACATTAGTTTTTTATCTGTTTTGATTTGTACTGTGCAGCACATTGGTCAACCTCTGGTTGTGTTAAATAGTGCCATAGAAATAAAATTGTCATTGACAATCATGTCCTCTAAGATCAACTAACGTAGCCATCCTTATCAGACCAGGGATCTGTACCATCAAGCTGGATTAGCTGGCTAGTCCTTCGTTTTCGTCTTTGTAAATGTATTTAATACATACTGTACACCTTTTAGAAGTAAATCTATTTACTTTACGCTGCCAGGTGTTTTCTGTACAGCACCTTAGAGTCTATAATCCTGCTGCCATTGGCTAGATCAAGCTGGTTCTTCTCCAGTCAGTCCTCGCTGTTGCTCCCTCAACAAAAACGAGAGGACATGACAGCAGCACGGCGACAGCATTAAATACAACCCAAGCAGAGACTTAACTGTATTAATTTAACACATTTGTGCCCAATAATGTTTTATTTCAATGTTAATGATCGCAATCGCAAGCTAATCGCTTTTTAACCTGATCTTCATAGTGAACAGGTTGAACTAGTTCACCAAATTGAACTGAATCATTTGAAATGATTCATATCTCCAGTAAGCATCTTATCCACAAACTACTTACTTTTTTATCATACCTGATACCCCCTCTGATTTAAAATAAAATAAAATATAGTTATTCAGTTATAAGAACAGTATACTGAGTAGGGATGTTCAGATCCGATCACATGATCAGAAATCAGGCCCGATCACATGATTTCAGACTCGAACGAAATTGGACCTTACCTCCCAATCAGGACTCAAATATACAGTATATGTATCCTGTATAAATGTATTCTCATTATTTTTAACACATCTATAGTTATGCGGTGGCACAGAGTTAGACCTCTTTCTTGACTTCACATAGAAACAGCACGGCATGTGGCATGACATCACTTTGTTGCAGACTCTATTGGTTAAATGCCAGCAAAGTAGAACACAGAAGCAGTTTGAAGTGGAAAGCGCGAGTATGTTTGTGGTCTGGAAGTGTTATAAAGTTGATGACGACAACATTGCCATAGCAAACTGTGAGATATGTAAACTTGGAATTGCAAGAGATGGAAAGGAAAAGGCTACATTTAACACAACAAAACTGATAAGGCACCTCAAAAACAAACACCCGACACAATACAGCGAGTTTACCCAGATAACCCAACCGAAGACAAATTAAATAAAACATAAGGAACATCCTGGATCTGTTTCTTCGCTCTTCTTTATTCTTTTTTTTTGTATTATAGTATCAAAGATTCGGTATCAGTAGATACTGAAAATCAAATGACTCGGACTCCAGGGCGCAAAACTTGATCGGGACATTCCTAATACTGAGATCAGATTTGTGAAGTGGTGAAACGATAATACTGCGCATGCGTGATTCAGTAAACCTAACACAAACAGTACATGATAGTCTTCTGTGACTGAACTAAACTTGAACAACTGCAGTGCGGGTAAACCGAGGGCTTACATGAGAGCATTTGGCAAAACATAAGTTTACTTCATAAAAGAAAGTCGTAATGTAATTAAATAAGTGAATCATACTTAAGTTGGATTGCAAAACCTAATTAGAAACTTTTCAGATCATGGTGATATTTTAACTTAAATTATGATTGTTGACAGGAGGATTGTCATAAAGACCTGGTTCACATTAAAGATCCGAACTTCCCATCACTACTGTGTATTTAACCTCAGAAGCAGCCTTGCACACATATTATAGGCCTGCTATCTTGTAGGCTGTTGTATTTGAATTTGAGGATTGGTATATAGTAGTGGTAGATGATAATGGTCATGTGTCCTCTGCATACATGTTTCAAAAATATATATCTTTGGTTGTGTTTTTATTCTACAATATTTATTCTGATGATTTTGAATATTGCACCTAACAAATATCCTTATTTACAGAACAACAACAACAAAAAATGTAAACAAATTAAAACTAAGCTAAAACTAAGCAATTTCAAAATATAAACTAATTAAAACTAGTAAATCTGCCTCTAAAATCTAATTAAAACTAACTGAATTTGAAAACAAAAAGTCAAAACTAAGTAAAACTAAAGCTAATCAAAAAAATCCAAAACGATTAAAACCTTGCATGGGACTGAAGCAATGCTGAAATACTTTTCTTGCATCTTTTTACTTAAATACAAACCAAAGCAATATATAATTATTATTATAGGGAGATTATTTGGGAGAACTTGTGTGGAAGTGCAATTCTGGCACTATTCAGTTCTAATGAAAAAAAAAAAATACTGCTTAAATACTCATCTTAATTAAACTTTTATACAAGTATAGTTGTTGAAACAGTTCATTTTATATCATGTATAAATCTAACAGCCAAAGTAATGTCTCATTAGTTCAACTGTGCGAAAAATGTATACTACAGTATGGATTGTTTCTTGTTATAAACTGTAGTTGGTAAGAGTTGTGGATCCTTTGTAAAACTTGTGGAATGAATTTCTAACAAACCAAAAAATGCATTTATTCATCATAATTGGACTTACAAGGGCATTTCAGATCTAGAGTATGTGGGACTGAATCAATGTTTTCTGTGTTCAAATAGTTTCCTAAATCCAATGCATAAATGCATAGAAAACCAACGTAATCCATCTTTAGGTCAGCTTTCTGAACAATGTACATTATGGCTTTGTTGGCGCTTTCAACACATTGCAGCTGGCATGAGTTATGAGTGCTTGAGGAAACCTGTGTGGAAATGCAGTACTGCTTGATGCAGTTCTTTTGGCACCATTTACTTTTTGAAACCGTGCTTCTTTGCTAACCAACCCAAAATGCACCTATCCATCCTAATTAGGCTACTGTTGCAGTCTGTTTGAAAGCCAAAGAGTACATGCTGCTGATTTTTTTTTAGTTATTCATATTTAGGCCAACATTATGAACAATGTGCATTGTTGAGGTTGGCTGATCAACTGAAGATCCAATAATTAACTAACT